>NC_056731.1:1480140407-1480345407 GCF_019279795.1 Protopterus annectens | reverse complement strand
ACCTGTTATTCTATCAACTTTCTAAGTTTGTAAGAGCAATATTTAAAAAGTGTACCTATTTTTGGGCCTTTCTACCTCAATTATATATGGCTTTATCCTGATTTCTTGCTCTAAGAACTTGAGATGTATGGTGCAAGATTTAATATTGTCTACTGAAACAATATCTTTCTGTTTCAGACATCTGTGAATCTGACTGCAGTTCATACATGGACATTCCGTATAAATATTAACTGTGCCTCATTTTGCTGCATACTTTTGCCCTTATGCAAGTAAAAGTTTTGATTTTCTGATTAATCACTAAAGATTATGGGGTGTTAATAATGCTATACATTATTTCATTTCATACTTCTTATTTTCAGGAAATGTATGTTGACGCAAATCCTATGGTTCTATTAATGTTTAAGTGGGTTACAGTAAAATTAAAAAATTGTTCCTGATTTTGGGTCTTTGTACCACATTATATCTGTTTTTGTCTAGAATTATTGAGCAAAGAAGTTTAGACATTTGCCCTTTATTAGACCCATGCAAGTGTTCCTTGGTTTTCTCAAATTAAGTTTTGTCTAGAAAGCTATTGCCACATCTTCATGAGTCTTTCATCATTGTTGTCTTTAATGTATGTCTCCATTTTTTAAACTGCACTGAAACTCCGAACAATAAATATAGCATATTATACAACGACCTCCCATTAATATTCCAAAACGTGCACGCTGATTGGTCAGCGTGCACGTTGTAAATCAGAGTTATAGTAAAGGAAAAAGGTCGGGTCGCCCAGACTTTTTCCATTAATATAACTCTTTTTTTTTTTTACAGAAATGGAGAACGCAAGATCTCCGTTGCTTTTTACAACCTGTCTCGCTATGTTAAATGAGTTTAACATAGCGAGACAGCTTTAAAAAAGCAATGGAGCATCTCCGTTACTTTTTTTAAAGCTGTCTCACTATGTTAAACCTATTTAACATAGCGAGACACTTTAAAAAGCAATGGAGATCTTGCTTTCTCCGTTGCTTTTTTCAAAACTACTTCGCTATGTTAAATGGGTTTAACATAGCAAGACAGCTTTAAAAAAAGTAACTGAGATTCTCCGTTGCTTTTTTTAAAACTGTCTCGCTATGTTAAACCCATTTAACATAGTGAGACAGTTTGTTAAAAGCAATGGAGATCTTGCTTTCTCCATTTCTTTTGTCCACAGCTCTGATGCACTGTGTAAGTATACGCATGTGCAGTACATCAGAACTGCCGCAGAATACCAGACAGCTGCGGAGGAGCAGCAAGGAGGCATTATACAATGCCATTATTTAAGAAAAGCAATTATGTTTTTTCTTAAATAATGTCATTGTATAATAACTCACTTCTGGGTGTGGGTAATGCTGGATTTACCCACAGTTGTCTTTGTTTGGCCACTCGGGCTTCACCCTTGTGACCAAACCACACCAACTGCGGGTAAATCCAGCATTACCCACACCCAGGCGTGGGTTATTGCTATATTAAAACTTCAGAAGCATTCATGTTTGGAAGATACAATTGTTATCAGTCACTGGTTTCCTTTAATTTGAAAATTTTCTGTTGTTTTCCTCTCTCTCTTAAGGTTTATTAAGAATTCCAAAACTGTTGTTTCTGCTAAATGTGCTTATTTAAATAATCTTTTTTTTTTTACATCCTTCCTTTCTCTCTTCCAGCCTCTTCCCTTGACTCAGTAGCGCATTTACTCTACTGACTTTATACTTTGTCACTCACATCATGTATAAGGTCTGTTGCCTTCCTGTTGCTTTGAAGTCTCCTTCTCCCCAATGTACAGACATTTTCAGTGTGTTAAATTTAGCTTGCTATTCATTTTTGTTGTCCCAATCATAATCTACTCACTGAAAGCAGCCCAAGTTTGGTGTTCATCGCCTGCATCACTGAAATAAAAGTTGCTTCTGTTTACCATTTCGGGCAGGAATACTTTCCCACTGGGTAAATTAAACATAAGTTTGTAATTACTCTGTTGTTTTACTACCATTACAATGTTCCTGACTTTTTGTCAGTTCTCCTTAACTTGTTCTTTCTTTTGAATGATGTTTTATAGTCAGCTTTCTGATCTCTAAATTCTAATACAACAACCAAGGAGTGGAGCTATTTTCCAATTAACACCAGCAATCTGAGCAATCAAATTAAGCAGCCTAATTACACCATACAAAGTGACTGACATCTGAAGTATCTTAGAAATACTTTACTTCATTGATGTGGTACAGTGCTGGGATTAGCTACATATGCTCCCTTCTTCTAGTAGTTATGGATACATTGCCCTACTTAGCCACAACATATTTAAACTGACAGTATAAGAAACAGAAAAGTTATAATAAGTGAAGCTGATTGATAGTGGTTTGCCTTCTATCTAAGGTGAACAATTTGCATTTCTTCAGATATACTACTACAAGGTAAGATTTGCTGATTATGCCCTGACTAACAGCTCCTGCCTTTAAGGTGATAGGTGGCAAATCTTAACTCTGTGCTACTGATATGGAGGTTTCAGTGTGCTGCAAGGTTTTCATCTAGACAAATGCATTTCAATGCATCAGTCCTGCAGCAAATCTACAGTAGCACTGTAGAGCTGGTAGCGCTAGTAGTGCTAAAAGCAGTATGCAAGGAACGGGAGGAAGAAAGCCCTTGCAGGATGATGCATGCTATTGACTGATCCTGTTCTTTCTTCTGCAGTTTCTAAGTCACATCTTCTGAAATAGACTGATATTTAACTAGCGGCTGTGCTAATGCAAGCATACAGCACATTTGTATTCAGCAGCTGATAATATCACACACATACAGAGATTATTTGTATTCTGGTTACTGAAAGTGATATGTTCTATTTGTAAAGGAACTTCTTCTCTCTGCAGTAATATTATTATTGGTGTTTATCCAGTGGAGGTTGTGCAACCCACGTTTATATCCAGGGTAATTTTAGTCAGATCCTTAACAATATATTTGAGAGCTAGCTAGGATGGGATATATAGATTCATAGTCTGCACTGCCTACAGGCTTTCACAAATCTTGATTTACAATATCCACTTATGATTTATAATATCCACTTATGAGTAGTTCTCATCAACCTCTTACAGTTTTTATATTTACTGAAAGTAGTTAATGAACTATAGTATTTAGTTTTTGGGGAAAAAAGTATATTCTGAAGGCTGAACACCTGAAATGTATGCTTTTTTTTGCATCTCTTTCATATTGTGAATGTGAATTTTTAACAAGATATGATCCAACCAATTGGTTACTCCACATGGTATACTTTTCAGACACAAACTCTCATGCATTGCTCTCAAAGAGGAGACAAAGGTGCAACTCAGGTGTCCGCATGCCATTGAGAATAGTATCATGTCTTGAACTGTTTCTAATTAGGTCTTATTTTTTACTGGAACATTTTTGCTTGTTAGGAATTGTTGGACCTTTTTAACTTAGTTATATGCTTAACTGAGTTATATGCTCAGTTTTATAGCATTATACTCAAATATGGAGAAAAGTATCCTCAGCATCTCAGAATCCTGGCTAAAATCTCACATATCAAACAAAGAACCCCCCCCCTCCCCGGGTCTAATATCTTCCACCAGGACAGGCCTACTAAAAAAGGTGGTGGGTAACTGTCCTCTCCTCAGAAATCCTTTCTCTCTATCCCTTACCATATCCCCCCTAGTTTCTACCCAGTCGAGATCTTCATAGTTAACTGCAAATTAAATGATCATATAAAGATTGCCATTGCTACTATCTGCATACCGCCCAGCAACAATATCCGCATAATAGAACCCTTCTTGCCTGGATCTCCCAAACCATCTCCTATGAAGACATTATAATAGGGGATGTTAATATCGACTGGAATTCTCTCACAACCAACTCCCCCAATGATGGCATTAATCTATATGGCTTCACCCAAATCATCACCTCCCCAACTTGTATGAATCAACAATCCAATACCAGCTCCACTATAGACTGGATACTTACTCCCATCCCGACCATTATCATAACCCCTCTATTCTCCTTGACACACCTAGTGATCATCACCCTGTCTCTATACATCACCACCTGTCCCAACCCTCTAAACTGCACATATACATGGATTGTCATAATCTATCCAACTTTAAACCTGATTTATTTAATCAAACATTCTCATCAATAAACTGGTCCTTTCTACAGCACCACCCCTCTTGAAAACAACTGTTCTCACATTCAACAGCATCTTCCCTAACACTCTTTCCCATACTAGAAAAGTTCAAGTTAAAACAAACTTTACTCCATGGATAAGTAAAGACACTGTCACCCTCATGCAGAAAAGAGACACTGAATGGAAAACCTGGAACAAAATCAAAACCCCTTCCAGCCTCCAGCACTATAGAGAACTTTGAAATGCCATAAAAAACAAATCACCCTTGATAAGAAAAATTTTTACCTGAACCCTCAAAAAAAAACCCCACTCCAACCCCAAAAGATTCTGAAGTACCATTAATAAGCTTTTACACCCAGGTAACCCTTCCCCTTCCAACCGCTCCCCAAACAGCTCCCCCTAGAAACTGCCACTAACATTAATCATGACATCCCACCCCCCCTCCCTCCAGCCAAACCACCTTCTCAATCAAGCCTATCTCCACAACAGTTATTATATCCCTAATCTGTAAACTTAAACCCTGTTCCCCATCAGCTATAACCTGCCTCCCCTTTGCTTCAGACTAGCAGCCCCCTCCATAGCCTATCCAGTCTCCATACTTATTAATCAGTCCATTCAGGAAAATCCAGTTCCTCAAATGTGGAAAAAGTCCTATATTATACCCGCTGCACAAAGGCGGTAACTCCATTGACCCCTCAAATTTCAGGCCTATCACTATTCTATCCCCTAGCTCAAAGATCTTAGAAAAGTGTATTCACAAACAGCTCATTGTACATCTCATTCAGGAAAATTTTCTCACCCCTACCCAATATGGTTTTCGCCCTCATCATAGTACTAATGCCGTTCTACTATCCTCCACGAACTCCATCTCCACTTCTCTCAATAACAATAAATTAGTGTCTTCCCTCTTCCTTGCTCTCTCTAAGGCTTTTGACACTGTTTCTCATAACCTCCTGCTCTCCAAACCTGCTTGCTTCAACCTCTCTACCTCTACCCTTAACTCAAATAGAGCTCAGTCTGTCAAATCGATGTTAGCTACTTCTTCATTCCTTCCTGTTCTTACCAAGGCTCCATCTTGGGTCCCCTACTATTTAATGTTTTTACTAGTGATCTCTTCCAATCCTGCCCCCACTCTACACTCATACAATATCCAGGTGACTCTATGATCATCTCTACCTCTGACAATCTATCCCACCTACATACTCTCACACAAGACACACTACACTCAGTCAAAATATGGCTCACTACCAACCAACTTCTACTTAACCCCAATAAAACTAAACATATTCTTTTCCTTCCCAAACCACTCCCAACACCTCAAATCTTCCTTCTCAATCTGTTCCCTAAACAGTACAACTATTCAGGTCGAGTTTCATACTAAACTTCTCGGTATACTCATAGACAACAAACTAAAATTTGATAAACACATCAACAACTGCATCAAAAGAACCCACCAAAAACTAGGATTGCTATACCGAAACAAAACATTCCTTACTCAAGACTCCAAAGTATTCCTTGCTCAAGCCTACCTCCTACCTACTTTACTATATGTCACCCCTATAATTACCAACCTCCAGAAAATCTCTTAAACAAACTTGAACTAACATATAATAAAGTTTCAAGGTTCACCACAAATCTCCCCTATTGCTCACCCCACTGCCTCTCCTTTACAAAACTTCACTGGCTAGGATTCCATAACCAACTCCTTCTACCTCAACTTCACCTGACACATTCCATCATACAACAACCCCCAACCTGTCCTTCACTAGAAACTCTCATCTCCCCCTATGTCCCTAACTAGGAGCTTCGTAGCTCTGACAAACACCTTCTCCAAATTTTCAAACCTAATAAATCCATAGGAAAACACCTTTATAGTCATGCAGTCTCCACATCTTGGAACGAGCTCCCTCTCTATATCAGATATCAGAAAAATTCACCCAATTTCAAACTAGCCCTAAAGGACTACCTACTCAACTCCTGGACCTGCCCCTGTAAAAACCCTACTTGACTCAATTCCTCCCAAGCCGCTCTTCTCCCACCAAGGTTCTGTCTCTATTTCCTGCATCTCAGACTCTCCTGGTCGTATGTTTCTACTTCCATTTCAGTAGCAATGTACCTTTTTCTTAATCGCTATTTACTGTATCAGGCAACTCTCATCTATGTCTTTCATCCTCTTACCTTGCCCCTTCCCCACTATTTTCCCTTACTTGTCTCCATGCTATAAGTAAGACTTGCCTACTTACTAGTCCTTCCTTTCCTTTTCCCCTATTTCTTACCATACAGCTACACCTTTTACATGTTATTTTAAGATTACTAAATGTACCTCTGTAATGAATATTAAAAACAATTAAGATTCTCATTTTATGTTTTTATCTGTATTGTTCTTTTGTAACTAATTGTAATCTTTGTATCTGGAGCTTTTCTCCTCAGGTCTCTGCTGAAAAAGGGCATCTGCCCAGCCAGACTAACCCTGGTTAACAAATGGCAAATAAATAAATAAATAAAATTAGCATGGCTTATTAAGGACTACAACTCTTCTCTTTTACCCAATAATTGTTGGTATATCGTACAGCTAGCTCTACAAGCCTTTCTGGCTGCTGTGGCCATAGTTTTGTCAAATATGAGTTTGCCATCAAATAACAACCCAAGGTCTCTAAAATAGTAGCCAGTTTTAGTATTTACTCCTCTGTTTTGGAATAAAGTTCAGTTTCATTTTATCCATAGTTCTCTATGCTTCATTTGTTAATATTGAATGAGGACTACTGTAGTAGCACCCAAACTTTATTCAGCCTACTGTTTCTTTTATCTCCCTTACAGCTATATAATATATCACTTACTGAATCTGTAGCTTTTGTATATTTAGTAATCCAGAGTGATTTTTGTAATCTGAGACTCGCATACCTCTCAGCTGTGCAGATTTTCACAGCATGTCCAGATTTTCACCTCATATTTTTAGTCTATTCTTTGTAAAATTTGTGTTTTTCTGGCAAATCACTGGGATGATCTGAGTACTGAAGTCACTAAATAATGGCATACATTTGAGTTTCAGACTTCAAATCCTTCAGAAAATGTATGGTAATACAAGCCCTGTTACTCTAGCAACTTTCTAAGTTTATAAGAGCAGTATTTAAAAACTGTCCCTATTTTTGTCACCCCATTTTGTCAGGTTTTCTCTAGATTTCTTGCCCTAAGTGGTTGACAGGTATGCCTGAGAGCAGAAAAAAATTCCCAGAAAATGGTGAACTCACCATGTAATCCTGCAGAATGCTGGAATACTTGAGTAGGTTTGGATAAGTTTGTCTTATGTTTTGATACTTAACCCTGTTTGACCAAGTATTATATCCATTTACATTTATATAAACAAACTCATCAGGGAGTAGACTCTTGCAAAGGAAAAATATTTTAATAATCCACGATAAAAAAAGATTAGCTCTTTCTTCTATAAAATGTAGACTTCATCAGATCTTCCTTTGCAAGTGTCTGCTGCCTGGTAAGTTTGTTTATATACAGTCAATCTGTTTACATTTGCCTAGGTCCACAGCCCACTCTCTTCTATCATGGCAGGTAGATCAGAAGTCTATGGACCAGATTCTAAAAGAGTTGCTTTCAGTGCAAGCCTGCCCTGATTCTGAAAAACTTGCATTCAGTGTAAATGACCAACTTTGGTGTCGCACCTATCTATAAACATGCTTGCATATAGGACCGTTTTCCAGTACACCTGCAATCAGTGTAAGTGGTAATTTACACGGACAGCAAGTCCTTTGAGACTGGGCCCTACGAGTTCTCTCCCCACACTGAATGTTTGGATTATGCTAATGAAGTTCAGCATTGGGAAGATGCTGCTCTCCAAAGGTACTATCTTTTGGATAAGATGTCAGACAAGATCCTGTCTCTCTGAGTTGGTGCCAGCTTAGGTAAAAGTAAAAGAATTAAGACTTAATTAAGGCATTTGAGATTATACATTGCAAACATGACACTTATCAAAATGAACATTACACTATCATAAAAGTACAGGCCAACATACAGCATATAACTAAACTATCCATTAGCTACCAAATCATAAACATTAGAAATATATTTTCGTAAATGCATCTATCCAGTACAATTTTCATTTCTATATGTTTTGTTATGAAACAGACCAGTATATCTAGCTGGCCTGATTTGTTAATATCTCATATACATATTAAAAGGCATTGCACATATAACTTGCATGTAATATTTTGCTCAGAAATGGTCCCCAGCCCCTGACATCAAATATAGTTTCTTGCAAAGACCAAATGTTTATAATTTGATTGGATTGCAGGGAAAAAAAAGCAAAACAAAACAAAACATGGTTTCATGTTTCTGGACTTTGCTGCATTCCAAAAAGTACATCATTGCATCACTCTGTCCAAAGCCAGCTAGCTCAATATAAAATAGCCAGCAGATTGTCTACTTGGGGAACAGTTCTTTAAACTGCTATGTATTAAAACACACTCTCCTTTTTCACTAAAATTGATTTAAAAATGAATGCTTGTATGTATGATCTATGGACTTGCTTGCAATCTATTACTAACCTCTTCACCCCCTGCAACTAATTTGCAACACAAAAAAATAGTCCTTCTCCACTCTATCCCCAACATTCTGATAATCTCTGTTTCTCTAGCAAACTTAAAGATTGATCCTCTCACCCAAGCTTCCAGCACCATCTTCCATCTAAAAAACATTCCCCCTCAACAAGCCAAATGCACGTTTCTCAGAAAGTTTCATGTAACACAGCTACCTCTCTGCCTCTCTACTCTCTCCTCCAGTTCATAAATAACCAAGCAATTTTATCAATACTACGGAATTAAACTACTGTGAAATTGCTACTTGATCTATGCACAATCTTACCATCGTTTGATGGCTTACATTAATATGTTAATATCTTGTTTCCTATATTATCCAACACTTTATATGCTATGTAGTTTCTATGAATTACTTCTCCCAGGCTAGTTATAAAAATCATCACTTTTGATAAGTGCACTATACCAGTAAACAAGCATGATAAAATAAAATAAAGAAAAGTGAAAATCTTCCTATTATACTACGTAGTACAAATATTTGCTATAAGTAATACGTCAGCTAAAGATAGCAGACAAAAATAAACCTTTGAAGTGATAAGGACAAGGTGATAAATACCAGTAGTATGATATTACTTCTACTATGTAAATTGTATTTCCCTAAGCCCAATTCCTTTCATGACCACAGTATTTTGCTGGCACCTACAATAGTCATATGTTTTTTTTACGGAAGAAGAGAAGGTATAATTGAAAGGCAGAACCATCTTGTAGTTTTCATAAAAGTGAGGTTATTTTACTAAATGTCACATTTTATGCCTCCCAGATTGCCTACTAAAAATGGAGTTATGAAACTTAAATCCAGATTTAACAAAATGTATATTATTAGAAGATGTACATCAGAAATATATGGGAGCTATGACTTAAGAGACCTGAAAGTATGCAACAAAAGGAGATTTACTGGGAGAGACTCTGAATTCATAGGTTCATAGGTGTTTACTAGGCTAATGACCACAAGGCCCTTTTTAAGCCTAGACATGCATCCAAATCTCTGACAAGTTCTGATACCCTTGTATCAAGTATAAGTACCTAAGTATAAGCATGGGCTTGGGAGATGAACCATTTACATGTTACCTGTTTGCATCAGAGACATAGGTGCCAAACCAGGGATGAATTTCCAGTTTCCCATCAAATTGCCCAAGTTGCACTTGAATTGGATTAGGGAGGAACTCTGCTTCACATGGATGGGGAGCCTGTTCCATAGATGGGGGTAGTCTCTGGGATACATACCTATCTGTCCAACAGGCCCTATTCATATCATCCACAATGTCTTTAGAACAGGTAATGCTGGTACTGTTTGTTTTGTGGATATGCAGGAGGTCCATCAGAGTGGGGTCTGACAATGCCCTGTATGCTAAGCATAGACCTCCCCTCAAAAACCAGTAGGAGACACAATACAAGGATAGGGCCTTGAGGCGGTCTGCATAGGACATATTATTTACTTCCGGTATTCTTTAAGTGAGGAACTTCTGTGGATGTTCCAGTTGTTGGATATGCCTGGTTAGGTACATACCAAAGGGGGCATTGTACTCAATGATAGGGCTGATGAATGCTGAATACAGTGGAACAATGACTTCCTTGGACTTAGATGCCATACCTTTGTTTATAGGTTGTGCAACCTAGAGTGATTTCTCAACACAGTAGACACATGATGATCAAAGGCTAGATTGCTATCTATGTTCATAGGTTCATAGGTTCATACTAGGCTACCTGCCCTATTGCATTTATAAGCCTAGCCAGAGTGTGTTTGGCTTTTGCCACCCATTTTAAATTAATTTTGCTATGCCCTTTTTTGAGGTTAGTATACTGTGCCTCTGTCTAACAGTGACACAGAAGTGATAACCGGGGTAAACCTACGATTTCCCATCCACTCATCAAGATTCCTCTTGAAAAGAGTCAATGAGGGACTCTGCCTAACCTGGACTGGGACTTTATTCTAGAGTGAAGGGAGCCTCTGGGTTATGAATCTGTCACTCCAGCATGTCCTATTTATTTCAGTGCTGAGGTTCAAGTCTCTCGAGCGCGTAGCTCAATGGGATTTGGATTTTCTGAGGTGCAGCATGTCCATTAATTCCAGGTTGGACATGGCTCTATACATCAGGTACAGATCGCCTCTGAGCAGGCGGTATGCCACTGAGTAGAGCTGGAGTTTCTTTAACATATATAAGGCAGCATATGGCATCTGTTTGAGCCCTTTGATCCTCTTGGTGAGGAACTTTTGGGGTCTTTCCAGTTGCTGCAGGTGTCTGGTAAGGTACATCCCAAAAGGGGCATTGTACTCAATTATGGGCCTGATGAGGGATGAGTAAAGAGGCACGATGACCTACCCTGATCTAGATGTGAATCCCTTCATGATTAGGTGGGCTATATAAAATGTTTTTCTAACCACTTTGGCCACGTGGTTGTCAAATGAGAGATTGCTATCAACTTGGGTCCCCAGGTCCCTAATTACTTCTTCCATACTTAATGGATTACCACCTATGTGGTAATTTGTGGGCACTTTGTTTTTGCCAAAGGAGATGACTATACACCTTTTGGCATTTAGCTTGAGGCCATGGCTCTGGCACCAGTTGTCTGTTTCTATGAGGCCCTTTTGGAGTATGCTTATGTCAGCTGGAGAGTCGATTATGGTGCCCAGTTTGCAGTCATCTGTGAACTTGGTCAGCCACAGTCCTTCCGTGTTGGCCTGTACCTCCGAGAAATATATACCGAACAAGAGAGGTCCCAGGAGTGAGCCTTGTGGGACGCCACTTGTAACTGGTTTGGAGTCTGACATGGCTCCAGCAATTCTAACCATATGGGTTCTGTCCTTGAGCCAGTTTGCAACCCATCTAGTGACATAGGGGTTTATATTTAAGCTGGTGAGCTTATCTATAATGCCCGAGTGGGGTATTGTATCGAAGGCTTTTGCGAGGTCCAGGTAGGCTGTGTGGACCACCTTCCCCTTGTCAATGGCCTTGGTAACTGTTTCAAAGAAATCGACCAGGTTTAAGAGGCAGGATCTGCCCTTAACAAAGCCGAACTGGGTACGATCCAGTGTCTGTAGGTCCCCAGTATCTTTATTTATGAGGTCCATGATGATCCTTTCCATAGCTTTGCAGACCAAGCTAGTCAGGCTTATGGGGCGATAGTTTCCAGGATCCATTGAGGCACCACCTTTGTGGAGAGGGACCACTGTTGCTGTACGCCACTCTTTGGGTACATATCCTGTAGTAAGGCTGAGATTGAACAGTAGTTTTATGTTTGGGTTTAGCTCTTCTTGGAGTTCATGTAGGATGCAGCCCGGGACACCGTCTGGTCCCATTGATGCTGTGTTTTTTGCTTTGGAGAGGGCAGTTCTTACCTGAGCATCTGAGATGTCAGGGGAGCAGTACTCTGCTGGGATAGATATTTGCCCTTTCGGTGGGGGGGGGGGAGTTTGCACTGAACCTGTCAGCTAGGATGTTGGCAATGTCTGTGGGTTTGGTGTATTTTTTGTCATTTTGGACTAATTCTGAGCATATCTGGGAATTCCCACCCAGGTTCCTAACATAACTAAAGAAAGCCTTGTGATTATCCTTAGTGTCCTGTGCAATTTTTCTCTCGAAGCTGGCCTTAGATGATTTTTATGAGTGCCCGTAGTTTTTTGCTAATACTGATCAGAGATGCCTAATGTGCATGTCAGGGATGTGTGTCCCTAAGTCTCTGACTACTGGGTCTACACTAAGGAGTGTGTTGTCAATATGATAGTTACCAGGGATGAACTTCCCAAAGGATACTATTATGCATTTTTTGGCATTTAGTTTTAGTCCATGACTCTGACACCAGCTGTTTGTCTGTGTCAGCCACTCCTGGGGAACATTTGTGTCAGTGTGAGATTCAATGACAGCTCCTAATTTCCAATCATCTGTAAATTTAGTCAGCCAGAGATGACTGACATTTGCTTTGACTTCTGAGAAGTAAATGCCAAAAAGGAGCAGTCCAAGGACTAATCCCTGAGGGAATCCACTTGTGACTGGTCTCTTTGTAGAGGTGGACTCCCCAATTCAAACTTCCAGTGTCCTGTCTGTGAGCCAGTTGGCTATCCTCTGGGTGACATATGGGTTTGTACTTAACCTCTTGAGTTTGTCAACAATGCCCGACTAGGGTATTGTGTCACATGCCTTGACCAGGTCAAGGCAGACAGTGTGATTGATTTTGCCCTCATCCAATGCTTTGGTAACCTTCTCAAAGAAGTCCACCAGGTTGAGTAGGCATGATCTACCCTTGATGAAACAAAACTGGGTTGGGTCCAGTGTCTGGAGGTTTACTATACCTCTATTGATCATCTCCATGATAATTCTTTCCATGGCTTTACATATAAGACTAGTGAGACTTACGGGTCTGTAGTTTCCAGGGTCTGTAGATGGCCCACCTTTGTGCAGAGGGATGACTGCTGCCTTTCTCCATTCATGAGACATGAAGCCTGTTTGGAGGCTACAGTTAAATAGTAATTCCAGAGGCCCTGATAGGGCATGTTTCATGCTATTTAGAAGGCATCCTGGGACATTGTCTGGGCCCATTGATGCAGTGTTCTTGGTCTTAGAGAGAGCATTAAGGACCTGCTCCCTACTGTAGTTATATTTGATATTTCCTGAGGGAAGGTTGAGGGGGAGAGAGGAGTAAAGCTGGAGCTGAATTTATCAGCCAGGAGGTTTGCTATATCTTCTGGCTCAGTATAGATGGCTCCATTTACAATGACCTCTGCACACAATTGTGTATTGCCTTTGAGCTAAAGAATGCTTTATGGCTGTCCTTGACCTGGGAGGCCAAATTTATGTCATATTTGGCTTTGGTAGACTTTATTTGTCCTCTGAGTTGTTTGTTTAGTTTAATGAGAGTGCTTTAATCCTGCCGGGTGCAGCACCTCCTAATTTTTGCCATGATTTTCTTCATGAGTATAAAGAAAAATATTTAACAAGAGGCAATTCTGTTGTTATAAAAGTCTTCTTGTCTTTTTCAGCCTTGTTGACCCATTGGATTTTCAGTTCAGCCTTGACTTTAATAATCTTCTAATACCAAGTATATTTACTGAACATTCATTCTCAAAGTTAGTAATCTTTTTGAAAACAATGCAGTACCCCTTTGTAATATATTGATTGCATAGTTATTTTCTCTAATACACTGGGTTTACATTTAAATTCTGTTGTATAGTTGCACTTCTTTGGGTATATTTTTGCATGCAAGATATAGGCATATGATAAAGGACAACTGCTATCCATTTGTGGTTTTCCTAAGAATGCTAAAAATAATTTTAAGGTTTGTTTTCTTCAGGGTTGTATTAATCATGCTAAAATTTCCTTCAATTTGCTTTTCCCATTTTTAGCAGTATTTTATTAATCATGTTGTAATCCCCTTCACCCTGATCTTTCTATCTTTAGCAGGAGTTTGTTAATCATGCTATAATCCCATCAACTTTTCATTCCTATTTTAGCATATAACCGTGGTGGGATCATCCTTCAAAAGTGTTGAAGAACCAAAAAATGTTTCATGCATATTAGATGATATATCATAATCAGTGTATGGCAAAATTATAAATCCTGCTGTTAAAAAAAATTATTTTTCAAAATAAGCTTATTTTAAAGAGAAATCCAGAAAAGTATCACTTATTGGGGGACAACTCTTCATGTGTTTTTAAGATGGGGTCCAATTTAAAAGCTTATTTTGATAAAGAAAAGTTTACTAAGGATGAGGCCAGGATTGATGAAGGGGAACAAAGAAATGTGGCTTTTGCAGACAATGTCCTTATAAATCAATTCAGATTCTCTTATATTGGATAATATTACTACGGAAAAGTATTTTTTAAGAAAGGTAATTGTATGTCTAAGAAATGTTTGGAGTGTTCAGCGTTTTACATAGACAAGACAGATAGAGCCCTTAGAAATAGGATATATGAGCATTTATACCAGATAGGAAGCCAAAAAATGACTAATGTGTGCACAAAACATCTTATAAATAGTCTTAATTGTCCAGCATTTAATTTTGGCAGTTCTGAACAAAGTAGCTGTAACCCCAGGGGTAGAGATGATAAGATCCTTCTGGTGGAGAAGGAAATTAGATGGCAGCTTAAATTGAAAGCCTCACATTTTCTAGGCATTAATGATAAAATTTCCCTTCAGCCTATTTTACATCTAAGGTCCTTACATCTAAGGTCTATGACAATATGAATTTTTAAAATTGAAATGTTTGATTTTCCATATTTGTATTTTGCATGTCTACATTTTTATATTCTTATACATTTTTTTATTACATTTTTTGTACATATGGTTGCAGTATATGTGTAAGGCCCCTTTAAATATTAAGTGTTGGCTATTTAATTGTTTAAGTGATCTAATTGTTTTAATTAGTTGTAATTAGTTTAGTTTTGTATATAAGTCCCTCCTTTTAGTAGCCTTGTGATTCTGATGAAGTCCATATTATTTTTGGATGAAAGCGCTTAATCAACTTTAATAAAGTAGTTTATTTATAAAGTCTGTTGTGGTATAACTAAATAGACTGCTGTGACACCATTGCTTTTTATTTTGAGTTTATAAAATTAGTCAAAATCAAACATTATTAAGTGACAATAATATAAATGAAATTAGTTTTTTTGTACAATGTGTATAACACTCTAAATCAAAACACGAGGTTTCTAAGAAAAATGTAAACAGCAATGAACATGCTAATCAATTTATGTGGTTCAATTAACATAATAAATAATGAAATATTTAAATGAGTAAAGCTATATCCACCATTTTATAAGGTCAGTATAAATATATTTGCGTACAGTTCAGGAATACTTTTGAAATTGAAAGAGTATTTTTAAATAGAACTTCCAGTAAATAAATAAATAAATAACAGTAGCAAGCAATTTTCCATGCAAGATAAGAAACTCAAGCATGTCTAATGTGTTATTCTTCTTTGAAGTCATTTTGAACTATTTATACATGAACTTCTAATCAATAGGAGACACAAAATCATCTTTAATATGTTAACTTACATTGAAATTATATATTTTTTATTTATTTAATATTTGTAGAGCAGGAAAGTCTGACTAGGAAGGAGTCTATTTTCAGTCGAGGCCTGGGGAGAAGCACTCCAGACCCATGTCTTTGGAATATGGGAGGAAATCAGAGTATCCGGAGGAAACCCACGTGAACGCAGGGAAGACATGCAGACTACACAGAAGGCACTCCAGCTGAGAATCAAATAGGGGAACCTCTTGCTGTGAGGCAAAACATTGACATCTGTACCACTGTGGCACCCAGAATAGACATTTAGTTCTATGTTACCTTGTTACAAAGATGTCAGTTATACAAATGTGATATCAGGCTGTACAGATCCATCAGTAATGTGTTAAAAGAAATGAATAAAGTGACTGACATTTTTTTCTGCATGAATGATATATGACACAGGAGAAATAAAATCAATCTAGATAAGGAAACTGACAGAAAGAAAAATGCAAAGATTGCATTGTACGTTATGCAGGTGGTAGATTACTTGTTAAAGGAGTCAAGACAGATAATTTAAAAAGAAATAAAACACAATGGGGCAATTATAGATTGCACTTGAAGCTTGCCTGTGGGCAGTCAGAAGAAAGGCTCCAGTGTAGGAAACTCTTCTGTGTATATTTTCATAATTCTAGTTATTTCTGAAGAAATCCTCAGTTTGAAAATTCAGTAATAACATTTATTTTGAACTTACTGCATGTACTCCTTCCCACATACTGTATGTTTTTTATATGATGATGAACTTTGCAGGATTAATACTCTTCAAAATATCAGTATTTCTATGTGAATATCAAAACTGAATAAAATGCATACAAAGAAAATATATATTGATTTGTATGGCCCACTTAGTAACATAACCTCTTAAATGGCATTATTAAAGAAGTATTTCATGTTTCCCTTTGTATTGTCTATAATATTTAGTTTGCTCAACATGGTGATTATAGTTTTAGATGAGATTTTTTTTCTCTCTCTGCTATAATCACATTCATTATGTGTGAAACGGTCATTCTTTCTAGCTTCTCCAATTTTCATACTTTAGTGATGAGCAATTCATATATCACAGAAAAGTAAGATCTAGGTCTAATACTGGAGAAGTTCTAAAGACTTTCAGTGTTTTATAAGTGTTATGGAAAGAACAAATATTCACCATATTTCGAGAACAGAGTAGTATACTATGTTCTGTATGAAAAGTGTTACCAGTTACCATGACATTTAAGAAAGAATTCGGCAACAAATTACTTTACATTACCAAAGCCTGTGACAAGTTAGAAAGCTCAAAAAGAAAAATACTCTTTGATTGAAACAGTAAAATGAAAAAAATATTTAAACTTCAAAAGCAAGACAGATCAGTGCATTTTTTCAGAAAAGGACAACACACTGGTGCAACAGGTAGCACTACTGCCTCATAGCAACAGTTTTTCCTTCAGTTCTGAGCTTGAGTATCACCTGTGTAAAGTCTGTTTGTCTCGTCACCTTTCAGGAGGTGGTCCACTTTCCTTCTACTTCCCAAAGACATGATAGATGAATTAGTATTTTCCAAATCGCCCAAAGGCATGCATTTAGAATGTGTTTATCTTTCAGTATCTCTCTATTTACATGTGTGTGTGTGTATGTGTGTGTGTGTGTGTGTGTGTGTGTGTGTGTGTGTGTGTGTGTGTGTGTGTGTGTGTGTGTGTGTGTGTGTGTGTATGTATGCGCCCGCGTGCAGGTATGTGAATGTGTCTTAGTATGTGTGAACTCTGTGGTGAACTGTAGGTAACCCAACAGTTTTTCAAGCTCCAGTTAACTGATGCATAAAGTAAAGTACTTCTCTTACTCTATTCAAATGTAATTTGAATAAATAGGCGGGAAACAACACTTTTTCCACTATCTTAGCACCCAAGCACCTCATGGAAAGGGCCAAGAAATAAATATCCCAGCATACCCTTGTTGTGCTCCTCTCTGGGTTATAAATACACAAAACATAAGGGCAAAATTATTAGGCTTACATCACTGTGAAGGTGACTGTTACATCTTTCTCCCTTTTTTTTTCCAGATATGTGTAAGCCTGCAGTTAGTCTGTCTGTCTGTCTATCTATCTATCTATCTATCTATCTATCTATCTATTTATCTTATCTTGGGAATTCTAAGACTTTTCCCATTGTCAGAGGAGCAGGAAGCTTGCCTTAAAAAAAAATCAGTGTGTTGTGCACAACCTTTGGAGTGTTGCTGTTTTGAGCTGCAGCCTCCAAAGGGTTTAAACATTTTGGAATCAAATTAATCTCCTGTGGATTAAAAGATTCACAATTATTCATAGCAGATTTGAATTAGTGCTCCTTCCAGAATAACTTTAATTCCTTACACTCGCTAGCTGCTGTAATAAGCACTGATGAACATGCAACTATGTGAAAGACTGTGGGTTTTAAATAACAAATGGGAGACATCAGATACATTAATTATTCACTCAATCCATTTCTGAGACTTACTGCACCAAATATTTAGGACAGTTTGAAATAACTGAATAATAGGTGCATACCATAACCAGGCATTATTCTTTCTTCAGACCTTTAAATGAATATTTTGATTTGATTTAGCATTTACATCAAGACCCCTATACAATAACAAATCTTAAAATCACATTTTCCCTGAAATTAGAGTGCTAATTAAAGTTGTAAAGTAGCCTGTTTATTTAATAGAATATACTTGCTATAAATATGACATGAATGCATCCTTGTACATGATGCTAGAAATGTTTAGTAGTAGATAAATATACAGTATATGAACTACTAAAGTGTATACATAATATTATATTTTATTTTTAAATAAGACACATTTTTAGCAGTTTAGAGAATAATTAAAATGGTTGTGAAAAACATCTACATTTGCTTACCCTTTTAGTGAATACAAGAATAATTATTTTCTAAGATTTTTAAGCATGTGATGTAGTCTTCTGGAGACAGAAGCTGATCCTCAAAAAAAAAAACTCTAGAAAGACAGAATAAACTAAATTTTAAAATAAATATTTCATGCCTGCAATGATGTGACTAATGTTTAGCTGAAAGCTTAGCTGGTACCTGTGCTTTCACTGCTACCTATTTAATGATCTGAACAGCAGGCTTCTGTTTTCAATTCAGCATACAAATGCCACTGAGTAACCTAATTACAGGCTCTGTAAGACATCTGCAATTAGATGGTCGCAAATTACATAACCCTGCCTCTAGCTGGCACTTTGAAGTGAAGGCATAAGCTGTGACTATGGCCTGGGATACCTGGGATCAGTTAGTGATTTAAGCATCTCAGGTGCTGGCAGGGCAGGATGGGAATACCCTTCCTTGGGGGAACAGGGGTGGGTGATATGTCCAGAAGCAAATATTATATTGCAATTTCCCTCTTAAAGACTGAGGAAACTACCACAGAGTGCTAAAATTGCAATACCTTATTGATGTCAGCCCTTTGTGAAAGGGAGGGCCAGTTCATTGCAGATCACTTATCTCATGCTGCATCTTTGAGCATTGCTGGGTATAAGTACATGCTGGATTAAATTAGAAAAATCCACAGTAGCAAAGTAGCAAGATGATGCTGTCCCAGGACACCTTGATGACCTCACTGGCCGCAACCCATATTGGAGAAAGTTTGTGGGTGTATGAAGAGGTAGGAAGGCCAGCAAAAGAAGACAGGCAACAGGATCAGCCAATGGTCAGTTGGTAGTGTATGGAAGTCAATGGTTCTAGCAGCCATTAGACAACGGCCTGCTTGTGTAGTTTAAAACATGTCATTTTACATTAATGAAGGTTAATGGTTCAGGTCTGCACATTGCCCTACTAGCTATGTTTAGTTTAATTTGTATGTAGTGTGCAGACCAAGTTAATAAATTATCACAATTATTTATTTATGTTTTTCCTAGTGTTTCTGTATATACAGCACTTCTGCCTGTGTTTTTGTTGATGCCCACATTGGTTACATGATTAGGGTCTGTATTTTATTTTTACTTTGTGTTTCCTTAACTTAGGGTTTGTTTGATTTGCTGTGTCTTAGATACTTATTTATTTACTTAGACACTGTTAACCTCTCAGTCACCTAGTTGCCAATGTCTTGATAGGTCAGTAAGTAGGTTACTGGGTGGTATCTTACTGCCCAGTGGCAGATCGAAGAATGCTGCTTTGATCATCACAGAGGCACACAAAGCACATATTTTAAAGAGATGTGTATACGATTAATTCTTTAATGAGGGAGGAACAGTAAGAAGAAAATGTGTTTCCTCTCAGAAACAATATTCAAATTACTCTTTTGTTTCTTAATTAAAACAGTTGCTCCCAATGCTGAGTTACTAAGATGAAAAAAAGTGGCAGAATTGAATATTTCCACTTATGGCTCATTAATTTTGTGACGTGGGTCTGTGCTTTCATTTTCACTGGCATCTCCCTGTACATTAATTCGCTGATCTCCGAGTCACTAGTGGGGTTTTATTATTTTAGAAGCCCACCATCTGAGCAAGGAATAATGCCCAAAATGGTGGGCTTTATCAGACAATTATCACATGCGCAGAGGTGTTTTGAGGCCTAATGCCACAGGCAATGCAATGAAATACTTGAAAAGGTGATCCTTCAATTTCACTTTAAAGGCAGTCAGTTTTTGTTGTTTCCCAACCTATGTAGAGAAATGATTTCAAGCAGTGGGACCAAGTCTTGAAATTGTCTTCTCAACTATGTTGTGCTTAAATCTGGGTCTAATTAGATTAGGAGAATCATCTTTATTTTCTCTAAGTAGGAATGCTTTCTGAGCAGTTATTTTGTTATTAATGGATGACACTGCCTAAGAATGTTATTGCTGAGCTAAAAAGCATAGTAGCTATGCTGTGTACTAAAAGCCAATTTGGTCCTTCTCCTTCTAGAATGATGTGTATAGTTGGCAGGAAGAAAGACAAACCTGTAAATATAGACATAGATACAGATATAGATATAGATATATTTTGCCATTTGCAGTCTGTGAGTATTATCTCCAGATTGCAGAGAAAGAAATGATAGGCCATATTCTATTTTGAAATGAAGAACATTCTAATGTAATGCTGGTATTGCAGTTGGGGAAAGGAAGTGATATATAAGAATGTTTCATATGGCTGACTGTTTTATTTTTTATATTTGCAGTATGATGGCAAAAGGGCAGAGAAAGGTATGGTGTTATACAAGGTAGCACTGCTAAGTTGAATTGGGTGTTGTGTTGTTTATGCTGTTTTGATTCGCAGTGAAGACAAATTTGATAGCCTATTTGAGACAGCAAAGAGCATGATACTAGATTTATTTGGCTTAATTATGCATTTACTAGGAATAAACCAATTCCAATGAAGGGTTAAACTTCTTTTTAGTT
Organism: Protopterus annectens; assembly: GCF_019279795.1. NCBI lineage: Eukaryota > Metazoa > Chordata > Ceratodontiformes > Protopteridae > Protopterus > Protopterus annectens. The sequence goes on along the minus strand of NC_056731.1, from coordinate 1,480,324,324 downwards.
CAGTTTGTAGGACTGAGTGAGTTTCCAGATTCTGTTAGCAGTAGTTCATCACAGGATCATAGGACTATAGGAGTTTGCTAGGCTAAAGGCCCCGGAGCCCTTACAAATTTAGCCAAGAGTTTATCCCCCAAAAGAAACCTCAGTCAGCACCTGTCACCCCTGTAAATGAAATAGGTGGAACCCCTCATACAAATTTGTGATTTCCCATCCACTTATCAAGGTTGCACTCGAAGAGGGTCAGTGAGGTACTCTGTTTCACGTGTATGGGAAGTCTATTCTAGAGATGGGGCAGACCCTGGGATGCAAACCTGTCTCTCCAGCAGGTTTGTTGATGTTGCATATTAGATTCAGGCCTTTTGAGTGGGTAATGTGCAAGGAGTTAGACTTACGGATGTGGAGCATCTCTAGTAGGACAGGGTCCAAGATTGCCTTAGACACAGATCACCTCTGAGCAATTTGTACAATACCGAGTAGAATGATAGTAATTTGAGCCTGTCCACATAGGACAGGTGTTTGAGGCCATGATTCCTCTTTGTAAGGTATTTCTGTGGCCGTTCCAGTTGGTGTAGATGTTTGGACAGGTGCATACCAAACAGGGCATTATACTCAATTATTGGTGTAATGAGGGAACAGTATAGAGAGGTAATAACCTCCTTTTTTCTGGATGCAATCCTTTTACTTATGAGATGTACCATGTAAGAAGTTTTTCTGATCACTGCCGCTACATGATTGTCAAATGTAAGATTGTTATCAGCCTGAGTACCCAGGTTTCTCACCACAGGTTGTGTGTTTAGGGGGTTGCCATTGATGTGGTAATCAGTAAGAGCCATGTTTCTGCCAAATGGTATGATGATACTTTTTTTTTTTGCATTTAGCTTAAGGCCATGACTTTGGCACCAGTCATTAGTTGCTGCAAGACCCACTTGCAGTATGTTAACATCATTTGGGGAGTCAGTGATAGCACCCAACTTACAGTCATCCACAAACTTGGTCAGCCACAGGCATTTGGTCTTAGCCTGGACCTCTGAGAAGTACATACCAAACAGCAGGGGTCCCAGGACAGATCCCTCGGGAACTCCACTAGTGACAGGTCTGCTATTGGAGGTGGAGGTGCCTATTTTGACCTTGAGGGTCCTGACAGTGAGCCAGTTGGCCATCCACCTGATGAGGGATTTATACCAAGTTGTTAGTTTTTCAATGATCCCTGAGAGAGGGATTGTGTCAAAGGCTTTGGCCAAGTCAAGGTAAGCTGAATTTACTGACTTTCCCTTATCCAAGGCCTTGGTGACAGTCTCAAAGAAGTCAACCAGGTTGAACAGGCAAGATCTGCCCTTGACAAATCCGAACTGGGTGGGGTCAAGTGCTTGGAGATTGCCTATGTCCTTGTTTATAACATCCGTAATAGTACATTCCATGGCTTTACAGATCAGACTTGTCAAGCTAATGGGGCGATAGTTTCCAGGATCAGTAGTCGCACCACCTTTGTGCAATGGGATGACAATGGCAGTTCTCCACTCTGCTGGAATGAAGCCTGTACTTAGGCTGTGGTTGTATAGGGTGCTCAATGATGAAGCCAGTTCTTGCTGGAGAGGGTGCAGAATACAGCCTGGGATATTATAAGGTCCCATGGAGTGTTCTTTGCCTTGGACAGGGCCTTTAACACTTGATCTATGGAGATGTGAGGTGCAGAACAAGTATCGGGGATATCAAAAGGGCCTTTGTTGGGGACAGGGGGTGTGAGGTTTGCACTGAACCTATCTGCTAGCAGGTTGGCTATGTCAGCAGGATCAGTGTATGTGATACTGTTAAGTACTAATTCAGAACAAACCTGGGCTTTGCCATGGAGGTTTCTGATGTAACTGAAGAAGGCTTTGTGGTTTCCCTTTGTTTCGGATGCTAATTTTGATTCATAATTGGCTTTGAAGGTTTTCACTAGTCATCTAATTTGCTTGTTGAGGCTAAGGAGGGACTTTTTCTAATTTGGAATTTGTTCCTTTTTACCCTTGGACAACAGTTTCTTCCTTTTGTTGTAAAGCCTGTTGATAGAGGATGTCCACCAAACAGGTTTGTGTTTCCTTGAGGAGCAGGTTTTAGTTCTGTTTTGTATTTGTACCGTTGGTGAAAACCATGTGCAGAATGTTATAGGTTCATAGATTGGCACTAGGTTATCGGCCCTAGGGCCTATACAAGCCTAGCCATAACAATTCCCTGGCTATTTCCTCCCACAATATTTACTTCCCTGGACCCCTGTCTAGCAGGGTGACTGACATGATCCCCGGGGTGAATTTCCTATCTCTCATCCAATTGTGAAGAGGGCCAAAGAGACGCTCTGCTTGACATATATGGGGAGTCTATTCCAGAGTCTGTGGAGTTTCTGGGTCTGGAACCTATCCCTCCAGCATGTTTTGTTCATTGTGATGACAAGGTATTGATCCCTGGAGCATGTGGCTCTGAGGGATTGGGACTTCTTTAAGTGTAGCATGTCCAGCAGCTCTGGGTTTGAAATTACCTTGTATGTTAAGCAGAGGTCACCTCTGAGAAGACGATATGTGACAGAGTATAGTTGGAGTTTTTTTAGATGGTCAGCATAGGGCATCTGCTTTAGGCCTGTGATTCTTTTAGTGAGGTATTTCTGTGGCCTTTCCAGTTGTTACAGATGTCTTGAGAGGTACATACCAAATGGGGCATTGTATTCTATAATGGGTCTAGTGAGGGATGAGTACAGTGGGATAATGATCTCCCTTTTTCTGAATGAAAAGCTCATAGTGATGAGGTGTGCCACATAGAAGGATTTCCTAACTGTTGTAGCAATGTGGTTATCAAAGGTGAGATCACTGTCCACCTGTGTCCCTAAGTTTCTTATCACACTTTTGGTGATTCGTGTATTGCCACCTATGTGGTAATTCATAGGTACATGTTTTTTTCCCAAAGGGAATAACTATACATTTCTTGGCATTGAGCTTGAGTCCATGGCTCTGGCACCAAGCATCTGTTTCTATAAGGCCCTTTTGTAGAATATCCACATCATTTGGGGATTCAATAATGGCTCCCAGTTTGCAGTCATCTGTGAACTTTGTTAGCCAGAGTCTCTTAGTGTTGGCCTGTACTTCAGAGAAGTAGCTGTCAAACAAGACCAATCCCAGGACTAAACCCTGGGGTACTCCACTTGTCACTTGTCTGGAGCTGGATTTGGAGTCAGCTACTTTTACAGTGTGAGTTCTGTCAGTAAGCCAGTTTGCAACCCATTGAGTGATGTAGGGATTAATGCCCAGCTTAGTAAGCTTATCTATGTTTCCAGAGTGGGGGATGGTGTCAAAGGCCTTGGAGAGGTCCAGATAGGCTGTGTGGACTGCCTTATACTCACCCACAGCTCTGGAGACTGATTAGATGAAGTCAGTTAGGTTCAGGAGACAAGATCAGTCCTTCACAAACCCAAACTGGGTGGGGTTCAGTGTTTGAAGGTTGCCAAAGTCTTTGTTTATAAGTTCCATGATAATACATTCCATGGCTTTGCAGATCAGGCTTGTCAGATTGATGGGGGTGGTGGTTCTCAGGATCCAAGGTGGATCTCCCCTTGTGGAGTAGGATAACTGTAGCTGTGCACCACTCAGTAGGCATGAAGCCTGAGGTGAGGCTATGATTAGCCTGTGCCCATAGAATGGCGCACAGCAACGGTTATTCCACTCCACAAAGGAGGGGCCACAACTGACCCTGGTAACTATTGCCCCATAAGCCTGACTAGCCTGGTCTGCAAGGCTATGGAGCACATCATCATGGAACTCATTAAGAAAGACATTGGGAACCTCCAAACACTTGACCCGACCCAGTTTGACTTTGTTAAGGGCAGATCATGCCTACTAAACCTGGTTGACTTCTTCAAGGCAGTCACCAAGGCCATAGATGAGGGCAAGGTGGTTCACACAGCCTACCTTGACCTCGCCAAGGCTTTTGACACCATTCCCCACTCGGGAATTATAGAAAAACTCACCAGCCTGAACATAAACCCCTACGTCACGAGATGGGTTGCCAACTGGCTTACAGACAGAACTCACACGGTAAGAATAGCAGGCTCCAGGTCCGACTAATCCAGTCACAAGTGGTGTCCTACAAGGCTCGGTCCTGGGATCCCTACTGTTCGGCATATACTTCTCGGAAGTACAGGCAAACACAGGAGGACTATGGCTAACCAAGTTCGCCGAAGACTGCAAACTGGGAGCCATAATTGTCTCTCCGGTTGACACGGACATTCTCCAAAAGGGCTTTACTCAGATGGACACCTGGTGTCAAAGTCATGGTCTCAAGCTAAATGCCAAAAAATGCATAGTCATCCCGTTTAGGAAAAACAAAACACCCATGAATTACCACATAGGTGGCAGCCCCCTTAATACAGAAGAGTTAATAAGAGATGTGCGGACCCAGCTAGATAGTAATCTCTCGTTTGACAATCATATTGCCAAAGTAGTTAGGAAATCCTGCTATGTAGCCCATCTAATTACTAAAGGGTTCGCATCTAGAAATAAAGAGGTTATAGTGCCCCTCTACTCATCAATCATCAGACTCATCATAGAGTACAATGCCCCATTTGGAATGTACCTCACAAGACACTTCCAACAGGTGGAAAGACCACAAAAGTACCTCACCAAGAGGATTACTGTTCTCAAACATATGTCCTATGCAGCCCGACTGGAAAAACTCCGGCTGTACTCAGTGGCATATCGCTTACTCAGAGGTATTCTCTGCTTGACTTATAAAGCCATGTCCAACTCAGAATTGATGGACATGCTCCACCTAAAGAAATCCAAGTCACTGCGAGCTACTCGCTCTAGTGAGCTAAACCTCACCACAACAATAAATAGAACATGTTAGAGGGATATATTCCTGATACAGAGACTCCCCATGCTTTGGAACAAAATTGCTAACTACATTTGGCAGAGCCCCTCACTAACACTCTTCAAGAGAAACCTTGACGAGTGGATGGGTAACAGAAAATACACCCCTGGGATCACTTCATTGGCTCTTCTTGACAGAGGCTCAGTTAATTAATCAATGGGGCGGTGAAAGCTGACACACTCTGGCTAGGCTTAAAAATGCCCTCAGGCAAATAGCCTAGTACCTACCTATGAACCTATGACCCTATGAACCTATTAAGCATGACACTTAGGTGAGGTGCCAGTTCATTTTGTAGTTCATGTAGTACACAGCCGGGGTGTCGTCTGGTCCCATGGATGCTGTATTCTTAGCTTTGGAGAGTGTGGGTTTTACATGTGTGGTCATTATTACTGGAATTTGGCAATCTTTCGGTATTGAGATGGGCCCTTTAGGGGTGAGAGGGGGGTGAAGTTGGCACTGAATTGATCTGACAGGATATTGGCAATATCCTTGGGATCAGTATATTTAGTGCCATTCTGTTGTAGCTCAGAGCAGATCTGAGCATTGCTGTTTAGATTCTTGACATAGCTATAGAATGACTTGTGGTTGTCTTTGGAATCTTTGGCAATTTTATTTTCGTAACTAGATTTGGAGGATTTTGAGAGGGATCTCAGCTTCTTACTGAACCTGGTAAGGGAGTTTTTTGCATCCTGGGATTTTCCTATTTTCTGCAACAGTTTCTTCCTTTTTTTATAAAGTTTGTTTATGGCAAGGGACCACCAGTTTGGCTTCCTTTTTTTGGAGGAGAGCATCTTGATTCTATTTGGGATGGCACTATTCATGCACGAGTGGATGTGCTCATACAGTGCCTTAATGTAGGATTCAGCAGTCGAACTTTCAGTTCCCATCTGCATGGGTGAAGTTTGTCACTTCTAACTTGAGTAGCATGAAGTTGAGTTTGGAGAAGTTTTTTACGGAGGTTTCTTTACTGGGGGGTGGGAGAGGAATGTGGATGTCAAGGGTGATTAACTTATGGTCAGACCTGACCAATGAGGGGGTGACCATAGGTGTGGAGCATTGATTTCCCATCTTGGTAGTGACCAGGTGTAGGATATTGGAGCCCCTAGTGGGACTATGGATTAATTGATCCAGGGCATTGGAATTTATGAATTCCAAGAACCGTTGGGCAAAGGTGTTGGTACATGCGTAGTTTTCCCAGTTAATGGCAAGGTAGTTGAAATCACCCAGTATTAGGGTGTTTGGTTGTATCTTAATATTTTCCAGTATGTTTAAAAAGATGTAGTGAGAATCTTGTGGCATGGTGCGGGATCTGTAGCAAGCTACAATTTGGATTGCAGTCTTACCTAGTGTTAGTTGCATCTGGAGAATTTCAGATGCATTGTGTTGGGTAACTAGCCTGGTGGTGTGAATATCCTTGGTGGGTCTATATTAAATCATCGAACACACAGGAGTTCGAATAATGTAATATCGAACCAGGAAGTTCAAAACCCAAAATGTACGAAAACACAGAACATCGATTTTCTTTCCCAGGGAAAAAAAAATTGGTGTTCCGGTACAAATAATAAAAAAAAATACATGTACACTTTAAACTTAAACTAGTATTGGGGGCTTTGCCCCCACACCCCCTACTTAAATATACCAACTCTGAGATCGCAATGCAATGAAGGAAATATCAAAGCTGTGAAAATGTCCCACCGATTTTTTTACCTGGGAAAAAAAATTGGTGTTCCGTGGCTTCGCTATTTTCATATTTTGAATATATGGGTTCAATATTACAACGTTCGGACTCCTCTGAGCTCGACATTGTAATATAGACACTCCTTGGTGAGTATGGAAACTCCTCCACCTTTAGTGTTTCAGTCCTGTTTTTATCTCCCCTTGTGGGGGGTGAGATGAACTGGTCTACTGTGTTAGAACTGATGAAGTCAAGAAATCCTTGAATGAGTGCATTAGTGCAGGAATAGTTCACCCAGTTTATGGTGGGGTAGTTGAAGTCACCAAGGATCAGTGTGTTAGGCGGTACCTTGATGGAGTCAAGTAGATCCAAGTAAGAGGAGTGGGTGTCCTGAGTCATGGAGGGGGTCTATAGCTGGTTATAACTTGGATGGGTGTCTTGGCAACTGTCAGTTGCACCTGGAGTAGTTCCAGTGCATCATGCTGGCAAACCAGTCTGGTGGTGTGCTTGTCCTTAATGAAGATAGACACTACAGCACCCTTAGTCTTCCTGACCTCATTTTGGAGTCAGAATGTGTTGAATGAGGTATAGCTCTGTAAGGTAGGGTTGCTGTCTGCAGCACTGACATCGCCATCTTCCAGTGCAAGGAGAGCCTGCAGTAAATGCATTTTCAGGTTAAGCTCCTAGTGCTTAGCAGCATAACTTTTTATTTGCTTTTTGACAGATCTTTTATGTTGGAAGATTTATCTTGTGGACCTTGCCTAAAAAAAGGCACACTGGGGAAGGTGAGAGCCTTGGCCGGGATCCAGAATCCCAGTGGTGACAGGTGGAGGCCATCTCTGGCAAAGCAAGGAAGCCTGTCAGTCATGTCATCCTTGGCAGACAGATACTGGATCCACTTGGAATGACACCAGAAACTAAGTCAGTTGTTGAAGTCAATTGTTTTTTTGTTGGTATTGTGGTAACATTCCTGGTGAAGGTAGGATTCTGCTTAGGGCTAAGGTCATACGTGCATGGGACACATACTCTGAGAGCTCAATCATGTCTCTCTTCATATAGTCCAGGGAGGTACATCTCAAGTCATTCACACCAACATGGACAATGACAGATCATACTTGCACTTGTTGTGGAGAGACATAAATGCATACATGATGTGGTGGATTTTGGCACCAGACATACAACTGACAGTGAACTTCTTCTTGTTGAGCTTGTTGAGGGGGACATTGGTGTGTCTCACAACTGAGTTACCAATGACTAGTATGTTTGGTTTATTGTTATGCCTTATGGGCTATGATGGTTTATTGTTTTGCCTTATGGGCTGTATTTGTGAGACACTGGTGTGTTGTCTGCTATGTGTGATGTGTGTGGTGTTATGTGTGGAATGTTTGTGAGTGTGTTTTGGAGGTCTCTGCTGTTTAGGTAAGTTTTTATTGAGGACCTCTACATAGGTGGGTGTGTGTGCTGTGCTTGACTATGGGATGTGAGTGGTGTGGTGTTTGTACTGGCAACCAGTTCTTTGTCAGGAGTACTGACTGTGGAGCGAGAGAGCATGGATTCCAGGTTACTGATGTAGATGCATCAGCATATATAATCATGTTAAGTGATGTCATATCATTAGAAGGATGGAAAAAACAGTAAAGTGTCAAGTATAGACCATTTCAGAATTCCATTGTTGAGAGTTGCAGGGTCTGGTAGAGAATTACTAGAAGAGACCAGAAAAATCTTGACCTTTAAGTAGCCAATCAACTATGCTGAAACCAAAGTTGAAATTACTAAGATAAAGAGTAGGCAAAGGTATCTGAGCTCCTAGTCAAATATCCCCAGTAAGCACAAGTACCATCTTAATATTCACAGAAAATAGGTCATTCCTAGTGTAAGTAACTCTGTGATCATGTGTATGGAAGTAAATAAATAAATAATAAAAGTTCTACATCCTTATTTTTTCATTAGAAAATCTTTATGATTTTGCAAGTTCATTACAGGTGGTTGAAAACTTCTTATCACATCCTTAAAAGTACTTTGTTCATTTTCATAACCATTTTAATTTTGCTCAAGCTTCATTGCTAGAGAGAAGGAGAGTTATATTCGATCATAACTCATTCCTTGGCTTGCTAGAAATTGTAGTGATGTGCTTTACTTCAAGATCATTGTGTATGTTGCTCTTTTCTGCATTTTTTGTGACCGCATAGAAGTGTGAACTGTTGTTCAACTTTCTTAACACTGTTCTTTATTTCTTTCAGTTAGAATACAAAACAGCACGAGTCTAACAGAAGAAAGGCACATGGGCAGGCTCATTGTAAAATTCATTTATTATGTATAGTAGCAATGAAACCAGCAGTATAGTGGGAAACAGCAGGGAGTACATTAGCACTTCAGGTCTTACAGACACTTCCAAGAAATTAGGTTGCACTGACGTCAGAGTGAAAATAACAAAAGGAGGGGTCTATATGAAAAGCAATAGAGGAAATATTAAATCTGGAAAAAATTGTACTACTTTGTCAAAATGTGTAAATGTTCAAACAGAAATGACAAACTAATGAAAGAAATGTATCTCTTTGTATGTTTCTTTCTGCCTGTTTGTCTGTCTATCTGCCTACAGGGCACATTAGTTAAAGTCCCCACAAAGGTTGTGACAGGAAAACAAATGAACTTACTTGTGTGTGCGCATTATGTGAAAGAAACATTAACACAAAAATCAGAGATGTTTATAGGAATACTGAAAACAGAAATCAAAATGTGAATGTAGTCATGTGCCTTAATGAATGTAATAACTTATTAAAAAAAAATTAAAACCATCACCACAGTTAGAAAATGCTAATGCAAAAATGTTTTGCATACAATTCAGAAATACCATTGCCACTTCTAGCAGATATTCATGTAAATGTGAGAATGCCAACAATGTTTCAAGAAATAGAATGCATATGCAACTGATTAATAGTTTGAGACTCCATAATGCAAGTTCCAAAACTCAAAAAAATTAAGTGCACAAGCTATAACTTAATAGAAAGTACAGAACTTTAACTTTAAACTTTTTACATTAAAAGCATTTTTTCAGGGTCAAGACCCCATCCACCGCTGATGTGAAGGGTCAGTATATCCTCACACTGCCTCTACTTACATGTACTTAAGATCACCTTGCCTTAGAGAAGTAGGAATTCTGTAAGATATAGAAATTTCAGAGCTAATATATATTTAAGTCTAATCGGACCTAAATTTTCACTTTTCCAAGGAGTACAGTTACGGTCTTTAAAAGATTAAAATGGAAAACCAAAGTACAGAAATTTCATAGTAATAAGTCACTTGGATGATGAAGAGACCTAACCCTAACCTAGATACAATTTAGAATACGAAGAGAAATGGTAAAGCTGCGTTAATGTAGCTAGCTTGTCTAGATAGTGAAGATTATCTAAATATATTAGCAGACTGTGCAGTGCCAGAAGCTATGAGGATGAGCTGTTACATGCAGGGAGCATGTGATTCAGAAAACACAGTTACATGATGAGGCCATATGAAAAAAATATGTTTGGCCGTGTTTACTGCTAATGATCATGTAATGAAGGGATGGGTACAATAATAAGGCAAAAAAAAAAAACAGTGGAGCCATGCAGTAATGTTTAAATGTCTCACAGTGACACTGCACTTACCTTAGATTTGTACATATGCAGATGCTTGTGTTCAGGCAATATAAGCTACTGAATGTTAAGGCTTGCCACAGCTATTATAAACTTGTATCTGCAGCAGGTTCTACAGCACATCTTTACAACAGCTAAGCAGATACATATAAAGTAAGATGATGCATTAAAAAAACACCTGACTGTGCTTACCCATGCTTAGGCTGATCATGCTATGCATCAGACATTGACAACCCAAGCAACAATGTACAAAGGGCAGGTGCAGTTATCATCATTTGTACAGGGAGTATACATAATTATACAAAAACTAAGCAGGCATATGCAGTAAAAAATGATGCCAAAAAACCCTCCAGACTATGATTACACATACACAGGCTGGCCAAGCAGTGCATCATACATAAGCAACTCATGTAGCAATGTGCAAAGGCAGGACACAGTTATCCTCATTTGCACAGGTGGAGAAGGAAGTACAGGAATGCATGAGTTTCACAAGGAAGTATGTCAGTGAAAGTACAGAGGTGCATATAAAGAGAGCTTGTGGGAGAAGTATCAGAAATAAAAGGAGTTGGATGTGATGGAAGCTGTGGTGGTGTGTGTGTGTGTGTGTGTGTGTGTGTGTGTGTGTGTGTGTGTGTGTGTGTGTGTGTGTGTGTGTGTCTGTGTGTGTGGGTGTTTGCATCTTTAGAGATACAGTCTTAGCACATTGTGCAGCTCTATACTGTGGGTTCCTGGACAGGTCTAGAGCATGCTGAACTGCAGGCTTTGATTTCTGTCCACACCCCCACCCGTTACAGCTGGCTTTGTCAGGAGCTGCACTAGTTGTACCACAACCTTGGTTAGATATCAGTGTGCTACCTGACTGTACCAATGTCGAATGGAGGATGTGCCAGGATGATGACAAATATGACTACAGGAACAGCCTCTCCTGGGAGTAGACACGTGCACAACTGATGTTGCAATAGATGTACCACCACTGTGGGAGCAGTATACATCTGTGGGAGCAGTATCTGCCTTGTCCATGGCAAGGGTAACTAACATCCAGCAACTACTAAAGGAAACAGACATGCAGTTCATGCTCGCCCATATGTCAGCATGTACAGGCTGGATCACCCTCAAAATCTTTGTCAAGGCTCTGGTGGAACTCAACTGTGCCTTCACAATGGTCCTGCACACAGCTTGAGTGGCAACTTCTTATACATCAGCTTCAGGTAGAGGGTGGCAATCATATCTCTGATAAGTACCAATACCAATATCTGTGTTAAGCCTCATGACCATGACTGCAAGGAGTAGATTCAGTTATACCTCTACTGAGGGTCAATACGCTTCTTTGATCCACTGCATCACCATCAACATGTATGCTCTTAGCCGGTAGCTTATCTTGGGTATGTTCATGCATAGAGACTGTGTCCATAATCTGAGGAGGGTATGTATTAGTTGTCACGCTGTCTGTATCTAACACACACTCTGTATCTCCTGACTGTGTGAGTTCATCTCTGCCATCATCATCAGAGTCTAATGATCCTCCAACATCAGATGGGGGGGGGGTCATTCCACAATGCTGGTTATAGTCAAAGTTTTGCCTGTGAAAACACTAAAATAAAACATATTGAGTATACTCTCAACTGTCCCTGTTTTCAGGGAACATTCCTATTTTCTGGCCTGATTTACCCCTGCAGTATTTGTCCCTATTTTTGGATGCATGTCCTTATTTTCATACTTGATTTACCCTTCTCACAATTTTCTAAATCCTCTTTATCACATGTGATTTTTGAGGCTGACTAGTATACAGAGATCCATACTTCATGGTCAACGTACTAGTGGGACCAATAATTTAAATAAAGGAGACATCTCCCTTTTTCTTAAGCAAAAATAAATGACCTTGTGAAGTAAATTTTGCAATAAAGTTTGTTAACTCATTTCAGTGAGTGTGTCTGCAGGCATTTCTGCAATTACTTCCTACTGATGCCTTCAGGATTCAAATGTTACTTGTTCGTATTTGCATTAATAATTTCAAAATCATGCTACATACAAGATATCGGAAGATTTCATCTTAAAGCACAGATGATGGCAAACACAACCACATTGATATTTGACACCTCCAACTAAAGCGATATTGAATACTATTTGTATACTGTTTATTTGTATTGTAATAATTGTCATATTTCTCTAAATATCTCAACATTCAGGTAACATAGGTAGGACTGCATAGCCTCATATGAAAGGTCACAGCTGTATGAAGAAAATTCTGCTAGCAGTATGTGACTTGCTTGAATAGTTACTGAGATATCATAATCTGTTTATAGATTACAAAATTAATATTCACCACCTTTATTCTGGCTTATAAAATCCAGTTTAAAGCTCTGAGATGAATGACTGCCGCTAATGTAAAGATTAATTTATCCTGAATAGTTTGATATTTAGTTTTCTATTAACACTTAATGTTTCACAGATATGAATATTTGTTTGAGATGTAAAGTGATAATTTATTTTTTTAAAGGCTTAAGCCACATCCACTAGGAGTTAAAAGTACATACTAAAAAAGCTATACTGGAGGGAATGTGTTAATGTCTACAGATTTTACACTGTCTCTTTGATAATGTCCTTATATTTTTCCATCAGTTTTGTTACTCTCTGCTTTTTAAATATGTTTCTGCATAGTATTCCACATTCCTTCCATACCTCTCAACTGGCCAGATTTTTGCATAATGCCAAAACATTGACTCATATTTTAAGTCTGTACCTCATAAAATTTGTGGTTTTCTGTCAAATCATTGTAGACCAACGTCACTAAATAATGACAAACATTTAAGTTTCAGGCTTCATATTTATCAGAAAATACATGTTAATGTAAAATCTGTAATCTAGCAACTTTCTAAGTTTGTAAGAGCAATATTTAAAATCTGTCCCTATTCTGGGCCTTTTTCTCCGCATTATTTCTTGTGATAAAAAGGTTTAAAGGTATGATTCCTACTGAAAGTGGGAAGAGTTATATGCTATTTGTTATACTAATAGTATGCTAGTTAGATGATTTTTAGCTGAATGTACCAACTTTTCAAGGACCTTTGTTCCTATTTTCAAGGTTTGCAAGTTGAGTGGTAAGATATCTAGTTTGTGACCCAGCACCACAATGACAGATGGAGCTATAAAATCTACACGTATAAATATATATGATATTGAGATCTAACCATACCCATACCTTGTGCTGATGGATGTTTGCACCTGATGCCAGATGAACCTATGTGACACAAGTAAGACAGGTATTTTATACACTGCAATGTAACAGGTAGGTAAAATAGGGCCTGATAACACTAGTAGAGCTATATATCTAGGACATCATCAGTGGAAATTCTTTGGGGCCTATCCATCCCAGCACCAACATGCATCACTGCATTGAGGAACTCTGTGAAAGTGGTACTGCTATTAAGTGAGGCCAAGAACTTCTCTGTTTCTGTAAGTGCTGGCTTCATCTGTGTCCTGCTACCCAGCACCCTCTTTTTTCATGCCACAACCTCTGCTCTATGAGTGGCTGCATAGATAATATATAATTTGCTCAGCAGCGGTTTATGCTAGCCAACCATGGCATTTACATTGGCGACAACTTCAAGCCAGGCAAGGTCATGGAAGGACCAGTCAGCAGAGGTGGAAACAAAGAGCCATCTACTATACAGATGGAGGGCCTCCTGTACCAACTCATTTCCATGTTAGTAAACTTGGGACTTTGAATGGATGTGGATTTCTGTGTTGATTTCTTCGGCATATCCCTGTTGGTATGGAAAACATGCTGGAATTAATAACTGTGTTCTCACATAGGTGTTACAAACCACCCTTAGAGATATACAATAATAATATTCCAGCTACTACAAATTAGTAAGGCCTGGCACAACAATATGTGTATCTATAAAGCAACCTTGTACCTGAATGTCAGCCATTAGTTGTGTCCTAGGCACAATGCCCTTTCTTCCTCATCACAAAAAATAACAGCGCATGATTGATCAGCAAACCTGATAAACACTCTCTTGAATTCTACAGAAAACAGTGTACACATATGAGCACCTGAGGTGAGTTCTGTGAATGCATGTCAAGCCCATAGGATAGGAAATGGTAAATTATCATGCTCATACCTCTCAAGTGCATGCTATTATGAAGAATGTTCCTGGATTTAAGTTCTAAAGTGCCATGTTCTTTACATTTTCACTCTGAAAATGTCTGACACAAATTCAAGTCTTAGCACTTTTTTAAGTGGTCTCTGAGAAATTACAATGAATAATATGAATTCATATTTATAATTGTAACATGACACATGTTAAGCTTGATGTGATCTTAAAAATTAAAGTTGTTGATTAAACTGTTAGTAAGTTCTCCACATGTTGCCTGTTTATTCAGAATTATGGGAGGTGGTATACACATGGCAGGTTAAGACCACTAGTCCTGCTATCTTTAATCATCTGATGCTAGAGTCATTGTTGATCATTTCTTCTCATCAGCAAACACAGAGATGAGGGATTGTCATGTTTCACACCTTAAAGTTCCATTAAAACCATAATAAGTTGTTGTGTCTTTTGGCTTTTCCTGGTTAGGGGTCGCCACAGTGGAACTCCAGTCCGCTAATGATTGGCAGTAGATTTTTACATGCCAAGTTGCCAGCTCTGACGCACAACCTTCAATGAAGGTATGCCCATTCACGCATGTCTCCACACAGAAGACGCTCTAGCTGAGAATCGAACAGGACAACGTCATACTGTGAGGCGACAACGCTACCGCAGCACCACCACCGCAGTATAAAAACTATAATAAGTACTTATTGTTTAATATTTTGCTTTCCAGGTTGCAAATGAGGTCCCCATCAGTGCTCATTATTTTGTGAAGGATGAAACACATGAGAAGTCTCTTGGGCACCACCCTGCCATTTTGTCTGAGATCTTTGATGGTGAGACAACTATGGCTGGAGAAGGTGAGGGTAGTGCTCCTCTTAGGGCACTGAAGTGCTGTGAGGAGTACAATATTGTTCTGGACATATTCCATAATCAGTACAAGTGGAGGCTTCTGCAGAAGGGCTATAACAGGTTACAGTACAGGGATAATGCTTGGAATAGTTTGGCTAAAGCTATCATCCAGACTACTAGCATTCCATGCATGGAGGAAGTGCCATCACTACTACAGTAACTTAAAGTTGCTAATGGCCAATAGGAGACTGAAGTTATAGAACAGTCACCACCTCAATACTGTAAGTATATCATCTTTTAGCTAAACCCATAACCTGACAAAGAATGCCACCATCAAATTTGTAATTAAGACCTTTTTATACCCCCAACCCATGAACAGATCAAAAGAAACAGGAAGACCATAAGGACAGTCTAGAGCACCTAAGAGCACCAGGATAAGTTTATTGTCTGTTGTGAATGATGTAGCTGTTTGCATACTGACAGGTAGCAATTAAAAATGATAAATTACAGCTATAGAGCAGAACAATGTCTGTCAGTACCAATGTTTCTTACTGAAATTAATATGACTGTGCAAAGTTAGAATTTTGACTTTTTGGAGAAATGGCTCATTGTCTCAAGTCTATTGTGCAGTGAGATCGTTAGGATGTCTTGGGGTTTAAATCCCCCCAGTTAAAAAAAATGCTGCTGTCATGGCACAATTTTACTTGTCAAATATTTAAACTACTAAAACTATAAAATAAAATGAATACAATGTTAAAATTAGTGTGGTGTGTTTAGTCAATGATTGCTTTGGTCGATGTTGGAAGTACAGTGTTATTTATGCAAATGTCCAGTTTATTGAACAAATATTTCATCAGATGTTTACTTTGCTGAAAAATTACTAGGTGTTTGTGTGCTTGTGCGAATGTGTGTGAGTTAAGGTTTGAGCAAGCGTTTTCAAATGGTATAGATTGTGTGTGTGTGTGTGTGTGTGTGTGTGTGTGTGTGTGTGTGTGTGTGTGTGTGTGTGTGTGTGTGTGTATGTGTGAGATTATCAGTGTTTAGGGTTAGAGTCACGGTTGGGTTAGGAGACAGATTTAGTGTGTATGTGTGTGTTTGTGTGTATGTGCATGTGGTAAGTGAGCTGTCTTGTGTAGTGGTAGTGTTATAGGAAGGTTTATTTTTTAAAATTAAGGTATACATTAGAGTTACAGGCAGGGGCAGGGTTGGAGTTAGGGTCAGAGTTATTGTACTACTAAGGTGGAGTAGGGTACAAAGGCCTGCCACCCACCTTAGTAATACAAAAACTTTCTATTCAGACAAATATGAGCCAAATGTGATCAGCTTATGCGTAATGAATCTGAAAGGAAATTTATTTCCATTTTCAGTATACTGAGTGCCAATGTCTTGCTTGCTTGATATAATGAACATCTGATATCTTGTGGTGTGTGTTTTGTATACTGAACAACTGATATTTTGACAATTCATCATATAATCATTACAATAAGTGTGTATATCCTATTAATAAAACATTTTTTTACCTTCACTGTATTTTATGATTATGAAGAAATAAAGAATCCACTTTCATTAGTTTTGTATGTCTCTCCCCCAACTTCATTGTTGCGATTTTTTTCTCCAGCTCTGTTGATATTATATGCAGTAGCACAGAGGCTAAGACCAATCATTGCAGCAAGACCTTCCATCTCCCTAAAGGTGGCAAAACAGCAGCAGCACCACCACCACCCCACAGGTATTGAACACATCTTGGTCTCAGCTTGCCAAAGCTGCCTCTGCATCTTCTGTCTTACCTGCACTACCTGCATCAGATTAGTTGATGAATGTTGATACACTGGTACCAACAGTAGCAGCTGAAGTGGAGATGACAATTATGTCACCCTTCAAGTACTGAGAAAGCCTGTATGGAAGATATTGGACAGGAGGTTCATTGACCACATTGGCCATATAGAGAACATGCTCCAGCAGCTCATTCAGTTGAATTCCTGCCCATTGTTGCCTTCAGATCTTGATGCAGCAGGACCCAGTGGTGAGGGTTCCCAGGGTGAGGATTAATCTTCCACTGTGTCAAAGCTGGCAGAGATTTATTTTCCCTAACTAAACACAGTGCCCCCCTTTGTGTTTATGCTCACCCCTGTCTGATATACAATCTTCCCCTTATCGTTGTCTTCCCTCTTTTTGTCTGAAGTCTCCTACACCATTTTGTCTGCTTACCTCATTATGTTATCCAACTTCCTGACAGTCATGTCTGTCTTCCCTTGCAGTCCACCCTCCCTCCCATTCCCACCTTTGACTTCCCTGTCATCCTTCCCCAACTTTCCCTTCTTGACAAAAAAAATAAAATATATATATATATATATATATATATATATATATATATATATATATATATATATATATATATATATATTATATATCAACTCCCATCCATATCGCTCAACTTCACATGCCTTTAGTTACTGTATATAAAAAGATTGGCAACTGTATTTCATCATTGAACGTGCATTTGCCTGTCAAATGTTTGAGGATTTCTCTCAGTAAATATCTGAGAATATAATTGTAATTCAACAGAATGATTGGGCTAAGAAGTTGAGAGGTATACCTCTTTCCCACCTCCATCCTACTCAATCCTTATGTGTCCTTTTGTCCTACCCTCTGCTTTCCCCTTTGCATTTTCTTCCTATACTCCCATTGCCAACCTTTAATCTGGTAAAAAAATAGTTAAACCTGCCACACCCATATCCAAAAAGGGATTATATATTTAAATTATCTTTCTATGCGAATATGTTGGATGACATTTGCCAGACATCAATGTTACTGGTCATGTATAAGCACAGAGGAATGCTACTTTGCCTCCTATAGTAAAAACTGCCATTGATCACAGACATGAGCTTAGAATAGGTGCATGTCAACAAGCAAAGGTGAAAATGATAAAGTTAACACTTTCCCCTGTGAAGACCACTATGGCTCAATGCATTTATGATGTGACAAATCCATTCAAAGTTTACCGGGTACAGGTTTCTAATCCCCTCAGTGTGGGATATTTTCACTCAATGTTATGTTTTTAGCATAAAATCATATGCTATTCCTCTGTAATGTTTTAAGTTATTTTTAACTCCTTTCCAATAATTTCTTTTAATGGTATACCTAGATAATGCTGTGGTTCAGAAGGCATAAATGACATAGATATGGGCTCAAATACTATTGGATGTATTTTTCTTTTATTGCTATTTCATATTCCATTACCATTGTATGTGTTTTAACAACAGCTTCCCTATGTATGGTTCTGAAGTATACCCTGCTTACGCTCTGTTTTGGGGAATATGAGTGATACAGGAATGGTTTTAAAACCAGACTGGTGTGATCATCTGGTCCTGCTAATCGTGTATTCCTTCCTTCTGAAATTAAACATGTCTATTATTAGTATGTACACCCTGTCATGGAGTTTAGCACTGTCAAACCAAACTGTAAGTATGGAACATCGTAGAGGTAAAGTGTCAATAAATATGTTCATAACACAACTCCATCCAGCTTAATCCTTACCTCACCTGGTGTGCTATACTATGTGTCCTTCCTCTTTTAATCATGGTTCTATAATCCCATTTCCAACATCCTACCTAGCATTAGTCATGATAAAGAGCTGAGCATTGGTGAATGATACGAGGCAATAGTGACATAAGATGAAATTGATATTTACATTGCAACACTTGCCATGTCTCTTTATAGTCATGTGCAGATGTCTACAGCGTAAATACAGTAGGGGTGGGTTTTGAGCCCCTGATTATTTTATGCTTTTTAGCAATGTTCATTTTTTAATCTTCCAATAGTGTTCTAGCATTTTCTTGAAATGTGAGTTTCCATACAACCTAGTCATAGGCTCATTTTGTGGCATCATTGGCTAATGTGTTAGTCTGTAGAATATTGCTTAGGAAGACAGGTATTCATATCATTGGTGTGTAAGTTGTAACAGGCTGACAAACAATCTGTACCTTAAAATAAATGCTTACAACGCATATATGGAGTAAGGATAAGCATAATATGTGCATGTAACATGTTGCCATTGATGCATACACTGTCAGTACAGTAGGGGTAGGTTTGATTCCCCTGACTGTTATGTTAGTTACAATTGTTCATTTTTAAGTTTCACACATTGTTGTAACTTTTCCTGAAATGAGGGTTTTCTGACTACTAATTATTTGGTCTATAAAATATCCGTTAAGCAGGCATGGGTTCAAATCCGTGAAAGTCTATCTTACAGCAGGCTGCCAAACAATCATTATCATGTGCTAATAATGTATCACACAAGTATGAAATAAGGTAAACATGATACATGTATGTGATGTGACCACATCCATGGCATAGTCTTTTGAAGCAGTAATGTTTACATTGCAAATACACTGACAGAAAGATATTAATCCATTGATGGTTGGTATGTTGGTTTCCGCTGTTCACTTTTTAGTCTTGAACAATGTTCTAACATTTTTCTGGAATTACTGTATTTAGTCCACCTTGGTATATGTTCTTCTATGGGTTTACTTGCTAATGCTCTTGTCTTGGGAATATCTTCATCAAAGGCAAGGGTTCAAACTCATGTAGGTGTGTTTTTGTCCTGCTATCATGTGTTCCATTCCCTTGAAATTTGTTTTCCAGTCACTTTTTCTTATGCCAGTGTTCTATAGCATGTTTTGCTAATACACTGGTGTAGAATATATAATTGAAATAAGCAGGAGTTCATTTCCATTGATGTGTATTTCTCTATTAGTGTTATAATGTGCAATTCCCCTAACAGTAAATAATCCTTCAATGAGTGAGTACATTATTTGGTGGAGATTAGCACTTTCTAACAATATATATTTTTACATTCTTATACAAGTTGTTAAGATAGAAAATTGGGAGATACTGAGTCCTATACCACATCCAATGTGCTCATTCCATATTTTCTTAATCTGCCCTATATTCCCATTTCCAAAAATAGACAGATACACCACCATACATGCCAAGACTGATTATATAATTCAAATTAATCTGTTTGCGGTCCTACATTAGCACAGACCAGCAGCAATGGTCAGTAGTATTCATAGAGAAATGGCACTTTGTGGCCTATGGCGACAATGAAGGAAAATAAGCACACACACTAATTAGTTGCACAAATGATCTAAGCTTCACTGAGCATTCCCTACTGAAATAAAGTACAGTTGATACCATTATTTACAGCTCTTTGATGGCTCAGTGTACTTATACAAAAATTGTTGATGCCTCACTGCACTGGTTGGAGGCTTCTAATTCCCTGGAGGTTATATGTAGCTGTATCAATTTTCAATTTTTTGTCTGCATGCGTATAACATTTCCTTGATATATGTGTTTTATGACAATCTCCACTCTTAACTGCTACAGTAGCATACCTTATCAGTGTACTACTAAGAAGCATCCAAAGGTCGCATGCTTTGATTTCTGCAGTGGCTCCCCTCTGCTAATGTAGTGCTGTGAAGCATCAAGTATATAAGTTATGGGTTCAGTTCCTCCGAGGACTGTTTTCTTTTTTCACCCATCTGCCCATGTGCTACATTTCACAGATACATCTGCTTTATAACTCCTTCCACTCTGATTTTTACAATTGTATCCCTTGCCAGTCAATTGTGGATAAACTGGCTTATGGACTGAATTGCTGCATTGATGTCTCTCAGAGTAACACATATTCCTTTTTTTAATAATATTCATGACACAGTACAGGTCCTCTGCTGATACTTTAATGATGTCAAGACTGGTGCAGATTGGTAACTCATATTACATTATCATATCACACCTCTCCTGTGTATACTCTGCATTCTTCACAACTGATGTATGGTCATGATACCGTATTCTTTTCACTTTATCTGCAACTCCAGTATCACATTTATATGTTCCATCTCTGTGAATTCTATAGTGTAACCTCTACTACACCCTCAGCCATCTGTACCACTTTCTTTTCCATTGCATATTTCTCTCTGTGTGCATTTTTTCCTGTTGATTATCTCAATATTATACAAGTGTGTGCATGCACTCACATCCACTACTGAGGGTGGTCATGCACCAGCACTTTTTACCTCAGTTGCTTGGATTTCAATGTGTGAAGTGGTTTACTATGATCTAGGCTCAGGTTTGTGCTAAGGTCATGATGGGAGGCTCCTTGTCATGCACACTGGCCTCACCACATGCATATCTGATTAGCATTGCTGCTTGTTGTGAATGCATTGTAAGCAGTGTAGACTTGGCCTTGATCCCGGATGTGATATTTATGCATCCCCAGGTGAATAGCACCCAGCCTGCACCCAGTGATCTATTTCTGTATAACTGGTATCTAGTAAAAGAATATTAAAGTGATGCATACATTAAAATAATCAAAGTTAATAGTCTGCTATATAGGAGTGGTCTATTACAATTGCACAGGATGCACACTGGGTGTGGAGACAACAGCAGCCATGCCTGGAGAAAGATATGTCTCCATGGTATGGATAACACTATTTTAACACTTTTACACATATATCTTCATATTTGACAGTGTTTCTGAAAAAAAGCTAGTTATAAATCATAACGTACTGTTTCCATTTGTTTTCTTTGTCAGATTAATGTACTGCAAAACTCTAGTATTTCAAACATCAAATCTGCTCAGTTATCCGAATTAATATTAAAGCTTTCTAATTAATTACAAAGAAATTATTATCTGACCCACATTTTAGTGAGCACAAGTGTTTGACCATGTATACCAGCAGCCCTGCAGTTCATTGGCATTTCCGAACATCAAATTCTCTCGTGCAGATATTAA
Organism: Protopterus annectens; assembly: GCF_019279795.1. NCBI lineage: Eukaryota > Metazoa > Chordata > Ceratodontiformes > Protopteridae > Protopterus > Protopterus annectens. The sequence goes on along the minus strand of NC_056731.1, from coordinate 1,480,302,388 downwards.
ATCATAAAAAAAATGCATTTGCATAAATTAAGAAAAGAGGGCTTACATTAAAGGCTCCTTAATTAAAAATTGAGGCATTCTTCTTCAATCCAAACTTCAGCAACCACAAGCATTTGACCACATATGCTAACAAGCCTGTAGTTAGTTCATCAACATCTCCTAACACCAAAGTCTCATACGTTAGGAATAAATCATGAAAACAAAAACCTTGGACTGAAATAATTAAAGTGGAAAGAAGCTTGTATTAGCATCACAAAACACTGATAAATGGAAGACAACATGCATTATAATGACCATTTTAATGAAACTGGTCTTCATCACCAAACTCCTGGTTTGGAAATGTGGTCATGATTATGTGATTGAATATCTGCACACATTATATGCACATAAATGCAAAACACACACACACACACACACACACACACACACACACACACACACACATATATATATATATATATATATATATATATATATATATATATATATATATATATATATATATGCTTTAAATGCTGACCTTCTGCACTCTGGAGTGCAGACTTAATCACTATATCAATGAGCCATAAGCAGCCATCTGTTGCAACTGTCTACTTCCAGCTATTGCTGCAATGGATCCATGGCATACACATGATTGCAGCATGTTTGCAATTCTCAATGTTGGGAGATGCTGATGAAATGTGAGGGTTTCTGGTAAATATGATAAAAAGGTTATGCTTCCTGAAGTGTGGTTTGATAAAGAAATCTCAATTTCAGGTATGTGTGTATAAGTGCTTGCATGTTGGGGTATTTGATGTGCTTCAGTACAGTGCAGTATATACATTTTTGTTGTTTATTTTTTGGCAAAATATTTTCTGATCTAAGCACTGCATGTTGAGTTTTGTTTAGTTTTGATAGGAGCTTGTGACAGCAGAGGCTCAAAACTTATCCCATAAATCATAATCTTAAATATAAGTCACTAGATAATGTACATTTCCATTATTCACAGTAACCTATACATTGCTTATGTCTTTCACATACTGTGGTTCAATACTGCATAAAAGTTAAATTGTATATTGTTTGATCTCTGAGGCCTGTTTCATATTTCTCAACCTCCTAGTCCTAGAATCTGGGACAAAGACAAACATAATGTGTGTGTGTGCGGGGGAGGGGGGTCAAACACCCAAAATGTTTCAAATGATTAGCAGCATATTTTAGTTTAAATGGCAAAACAATGTTAAAAACATAAAGAAGGAAAGATTGGAAACTGGTTTGGGACCAGCATGAATATAACAAGAAAAAACATGTCCATTTCTACCACCTTTATAAAGGAACAGCAGGACTAATATATCTGACACTAGACTCAATTATTTAATATCACAGGAAAAGAAAGCAAGGATGATTATTTAGATACTGCAGACATTCAGATATTGGAGAGACCAGCAAATTGATAAGTATCAGCAGATCAAAAAAGACCTATTTTACCTCCCAAACATAGCTGAAGAGACAGGGACTGAAACAGAGGCCAGTGAAGATAAATTTAGTAAGACTGAATCAATTTGCAACAGACACTTTTCTGCTTGACTGTAATCATTGCAAATATAGTCAGCTTGAGCTCAATGATACTTATTTCAGCTTGTTTAAGAAGGGGCTCCTATTTGTACCCATGAGTGCAGCAAATGTTCTTATTGAACTTAAGTTGTTTTATAGAAAATAAACTTGATGGAAGGAAAAACCAAAGAGGCGAACACTGTCATCGAAGGTCCTATGAAAATTAAAAGGAAATGTACATACCATCTGGCACTGCATCCTATAATTGCTCATGGGTAGTATAATAAATTCTAGCAACATACTGACCTTGCGTTTCAATGAAGGAAACTATGGATGTGTATCTTGAAATTAAACAAATATAGCATATGGAAGAATGGACTGCTACATGCCTGATATGCTTTTCCAGAACCTTTTAACACAAAATGAGTATGTATTTTTAAGGGTAAAGAATCATTTTATTCCACCAGTCCTCAATATACCCAAGATTCATAAGAACACTGATGATCCACCACTGTGACCGACTGTGACTTTAAGTGGATCAAAGACTAAGCCTCTTATGATTTATGCAGATAAGAATATAAAATTACTTGAGAAAAAGTGCATTCTAAAAGATTCACTGCATTTTTTAAACTATTTGACATCAATTGGTATTGATGAGGACATTTTATTTGTAGCAAGTGCTGCTGTTAATCCTTTTTATTCCTTTTCCACATGACACTAGAATGTTTTCTGGACATAATTACTGACTAGAAAGTACTGAATAATAGGGCAACATGAGTAATTTACAAATACTTAGAAAGAGTTTTGAGTAATAATTTATTTTATTTTGAGGGTGACTATTTTCACCAACTAACAGCAGTAACCATGGGGACTTCTTCAGCTCCCGTATATGCAGCCATTATTTGAACAATCTGGGAAGAAAGATACTTTTGGAATCTATATATGAAAAATATGTTTACAGCTACAGCAGGTTTTTGAATGGTGTTTTCATCATGGGGAAGGGTAGTGAAACTGAATTGAATGAATTTATTGACTATTTCCAAACAAGTATGTCCTTTTTAAGTTGTTCTTTTAAATATGATGTTGAGAAGATAGGTTATTTGGATGTATTAATTCAAAGGATTGAGACATTAAATGTTTTAAGTCAACATTTTTTTTAGAAAACAAACTTTTATAATTTCTACATATACTGTAAGAGCTGCAATCCATACCACTAGAAGAAAATTATTGTGAAAGGGCATGGTAGCCCGATTGTCTTGATTACTGAATGTGAAACAATTATTTGTATTAGAGATTGAATATCTTTCCAAGATGTTTCATGAGAGGGATTATATGGCCCATTTGATGCAACGTGTAAACCATGAAATAATTTTAGGTTGGGAGACAAGATATAAGCTTATATTCCACAATTTTAATTTGCAAATGCCCTGTAAGGGGCAAAAAGCTATGAACTGCCTTTTTCTACACATGTACACTGTTAGATCTTATATTAATGAGAGAGTGGATTTATCTTCTCTAGAAGATTTAAGAAATTAATGGTCTCTAGGAGAGGCAAAATATTAAGCTGAGGCTTAAAACGGAGATATGCATCACACCTAGAATCGAGTTGAACATGTCAAAAAGTGGCATGTGTAGATATTGCAAATTTATTAATGATGGCTGAAATATCTCAAATATAGGGTAGAGCTGATCTATCTGGCTGACCTGGAGCATTCATTTGTGATGCTAGAGGGGTAGTGTATTTGGTATCATGCCTCACTTTTCCCACATTTTACACAGGCAAAACTGAGAGAAAATTACATGAGAGAGAGAGAGAGAGAATTTATGAGCACTGTTATGACATAATTAGTCAAAACATTAACAATGCTCTATGCAGGCAAAGTTTTATCAGCACTCATTTTAAGATTTTTTTTAAATATTGATAAAAGTAACTGAGAATGTGAGAGGGGGTGCATAGGAAACCATTAAAATGTAGAGAATGTATTTGGCAACTGTGGGTAAATGTCACTACCAAGCCTGGTCAGTATGACCATGTTTCAGTTTCTAGTGTGTTAGCCCTAAGATCTGCTAGAAAAATATGACATTTTATAGTTTTCTGTTTCTTTCTTCTTTTTATTCATTACTGAAATGAGTTATGAAAATAACATTTTACATAGGAATATATTGATTTATGTAACAAAATTTAATATTATATTAATATCATGTGAATATGTAACATAATTTATTCAGTCATTGTGAACTATTTAACAAGCTGTTTTTTGGATGAGATATTAAACTGACATCCCATCTGCTTGAATTGGTGACAGGTCAGGTGGATAAAAAAGATCTGACAACTGTTGAAAAGAGTAGAGGTCTTTAATTTAACAAAATATAAAAACGTTATTTACATATGCATATATTTATAAACCTTATGGGAATGATTTGAAAAGAAAGTTGCAGATATTGCAGCATGCTAAAGGAAGATGTAAATGCACCAGTGGTGTAGTGATTCACAACATAAGCTAAAACATGACTAAGTCATCTATTCACTGTAGGATAATTGCTAACTATGTACACACCCACTGGATTCCAATATGCAATGGGTATGCCCAATACAATTTAAATGCAAAATAGTACATTGCAAACAACTTTCTGAAAGTACTCAGTAGATACCATGTTTGCTGAATGTCAATGCAACTATATTCTACAAATTCCTAAAGAATCCTGTGGATTATGCTAATATAACTTAAAAAAAAATTGCAACTGACATTAATGTACCACAGCAGGCTGGGGTACTTTAAACCATAACAGAGGACATGCTGCAAATGCTTGCCAGAAGGCAACATTCCAGGAGCTAAGCCAGGCTAGAGTTAAGGCAGCTCTTTGATCAAGAAATAACAGGTAGATACATATTAGATAGAAAGATGGTGCAGGATGTGTGCACTACACATGCATGCTCATAGTCTGCCAGGTAATCCAGTACTGGTAGAAAAAAAAGTGTGCAAGAGTCTGGGTAAACTAGCTTCTGGGACATTTCAGTGACATACAGGAGATTTTATTGGAGTGTCTCAGAAAGTTGCCAGTTGCATTCTCACACAGTTCCTGGCAGCAATGTGCACCAAGGTGAGTGAATATACCCACTTTACAATAACAGCTTTGGAGTGCAGAAATGTCATGTAACAGTTCTATGCCACAGACAATTTCACCCCCATGTCCTCAGTGCAATACACTGCACTCAAATCCCAATCAAAACACCAGCTGTACTTGGTGCTGAATGGTACAGCAAAAGAAAGGGGTGGCTCACATATTTACATGACAATGTTAAAAGCACACCTCAAATGAATGGCTCACCTGTAATTTACATTGCATAGCTATAGAAAAAAATCCTTGTCATATATATATCACTGCATGTACAGATAATCAGAATGACCATTAAAGGGATGTCTTAAGAGTTGATTCATATGCCCTAACATCATCAGCATGCATGTGCATAGCCATCAATCCATTTAACAAATCTGCATCAGTCATATAAGCAAAGGTGACATTTGAGCTCATTTTAGTAGACATTATGATAAGTAAGGGCCATACACATAAACAATGTGCAACAACTCCAGTACTGTAACAATAATGTTGCCACAAATGCATACACATTTGAACAAAACTAGCAATTTTACCTCAATAATGGAGGATGCATTTCAGATATTATCACAGTCAGTGACAGACAGCATCACAAATATGACCATCGTGATAGGTTTCACAACACAAGTACTGACATTTATACAGACACAAAGCAATGGAACAGCAGTGTAAAATGACCTGTTAAACAGTCATGACTACATATCACCACATGAAATAACGTAAACGCTAAGACATCCTAATGTTGCCCATATCTCAGTGAATGTCATCACAAGTACTGCTATATGATTTAGCATCAGAGAGTATCCATAAATAGGTCAAGAAATGTACAACTTGCAGACAACCCTGTAAGTCATCGGATTCTGCAAACATATTTCAGATGTTGCAGGTTATTCTGCAGAGATATGTTGTTTTAGTCTGTATCTATACTTCAGTGGTGCTGGTGCATTTGTAGCCATACAACTGCATATGGGGAAAATCTCCTTGTTACGGTTGGGCATGTACCCATATGCATGAATATTGTGGAAGTCTACCCCCCTTTCTTTATGTAACTGATATATTGTAATACAGTGACTTTTAAACAACATATGCATGAAGATATGTTTCAGTTGTTTTACATAGCATAATATGAACATAAGTATGTGATAATAGCACTTTTTTCAACCACAGCAATGCATTCTGGTGACAGCTTACCTTTGGCAGCTAGCTCTCATACAGATATATCCCAGAGAGAAGTTAACTAAGCAAACACACCTTTTAAGTACCATTTGTACCATTTTTAGTACCATATTTAGACACTATTCCCCAGCATCCCTGTCCTGTCCTGCTGTATGATGCTAGCACCGCTTGTGCTTGATAAGTCCTGCCCTCCCATCTTACAACCTCTAAATCAGCAAAAGCAGTAAAGACTATCGGAACCCAAGTATACATTCCCACACTACAAGAACAGAAACCTGCTGCTACCTAAGAGATAGAGTACGTGTTGTATCTACTCTTTGCCTTCCTTTTTTGATTTATTAGCCTGACTAGTATAGTGGCCCTCGTGGCTAGCACCCTGCATCCATTCCACTATATCCTCCCATTTATCTCCTCAGCTACAATGACTATTTTCACCACTAGTTGACAGTGTAGACCCTTCTTTAACCTGCGTACCCTACATCGCTCTACATTCGAGTTAGAATTTCCCTGTATTCCTTACTCTACCTAGTGTTTACTCCCACCTGTAGCCCCCGTTGCTTTGGTCACTGATCAAACTTAATTCCAAACTAATTTGTATTAACCCCACCTAAATCATATCTCAGCATACCCTTACCTGCATTGCCTCATATACTTACTGTGTAATCTCCCATTCCACTGATTGCTCCTGGTAGGCAACCCCCACTCCTGGCTCTGCTACCCTTTAGACTCACTTTCATCACTCCCTCTTCTGTACCTTCCCTTTTCTTCCTTACTCTCTGCTACACTCACTTTAGCAATAGCTCCCCTGCCCCCCCATATTATATTCTGTATCACTCTTACTGTTGCCTCCTTGTCCTTCCCCCTCTTCCTGTTTTGCCTCCCGCCCCCCATAGTCTATTTAGATACCTTAACTAGCCGTGGTGCCATTTTTAGACACTATTCCCCAGCACCTCTGTCCTGTCCTGCCATACGCTGCTAGCACAGCTTGTGGGATGCTTTCACTTCATTTGCCTACAGTACATTCTGAAAGGTAATTAGGAATTGCTGCTCTCTTGAAAACTGAACTGCTTGCCAATTAATGTGTGAATTGATTGTGAGCCACCTTTCTGGATGTTTGTATGACCTACTGTACACTTGTGTAGCTCATTTAACCTGAATTCCTGGGCTGTTAGACTGTGTTTTCTTGTTTAGTTTGTTAATTTTGTGCTCTGCCATCTCTGGCTGACTAAACAAAGGATTTCTGTCTTATACACAGAATTGTACTCAGGCTGCATTATTTTTGCCTCTGTTCTGGTCTCGCTCTGAGAACTTGTGTTCTCAGCAGGGCATCTGTTGTTTGCATATCGCATGCCCCAATAACTTTTCTACGAGCGAGACCTCTGCCAGACTTTTCCCTGGGCTTTTACTGCCTGGAGTTGTGTGTGGGGCAAGCTTCACAGCTACCTATTCCTCCACTATATAGGAAATTGCCTAACTGCCTGGTCTACCTCTAGGACTCGTTCTGAGAATGAAGGCATGCAATGGGTATCTGTGCGCTTATATCGCACGACCCTTAAACCATTTGTGAATGGGTCAATGCTCACTATGTCCTTGGGCTTTGTTTATGCTTATAATTACTAATAGGACTCAAAACATTGACAAACTACTTCGCTACCTTAATTTTATCATAATAGTTCAAATGCAGCATGATCTCCTGTTTCATAACTTAAGTGGAACACAGGGAATCATACTGTTAATAAACTACTTCCCTAGCTATTTTCGCTACCCTATCCTGCCACAACAGTTAACTGGAGCACTTGGAATCCCACTTCTAATTGGTTATTTTTCCTACCATTTTCACCCACAACACTAAAGTCAGTCTTGGTATTTTGAACTTGTGGCAGACAAACATTAGATATATAGTCGCTATGCCTAGACTGTTTCACTATAAGTTATCTGTTGATATTCTACTGATACCTCATTGTACTTTGCTGTTTGATTCTACAGCTGTAACCACCACTGCTGCCTATATCATATTTAACTGCTCTGATATAAGTAATGTGTAAAGCTACTATCTGCTGCCTTAATTTTGAATAAGAAACATGCGATGTCTAAGCTGCATTGATTTAACCTGAATAGCTGCTGCTGCTGTTGTTTTTGTTTATCCTGGTTAATCACTGTGTATTTCTGCATAACCCTGACTTCTTAGCTGTTTCCTTCCTCACTTTCTCTACCTGCTGCCAAATTATTCTGCTGCTTCCCTCCCTTGTCTCCAGTTGCATTACTAAACTATAACTTTGTCTCCCTTACAGCTTGATAAGTCCTGCCCTCCCATCTTACAACCTCTAAATCGGCAAAAGCAGTAAAGGCTACTGGAAACCAAGTATACATTCCCACACTACAAGAACAGAAACCTGCTGCTACCTAAGACATAGAGTACGTGTTGTATCTACTGTTTGCCTTCCTTCTTTGATTTATTAGCCTGACTGGTGTAGTGGCCCTCGTGCATTGCTAGCACGCTGCATCCATTCCACTATATCCTCCCATTTATCTCCTCAGCTACAATGACTATTCTCACCACTAGATGGCAGTGTAGACCCTTCTTTAACCTGCGTACCCTACATCGCTCTACATTAGAGTTAGACTTTCTCTCTATTCCTTACTCTACCTAGTGTTTAGTCCCATCTACAGCCCCGTTTGCTTTGGTCACTTATCAAACTTAATTCCAAACTAATTTGTATTAACCCCACCTAAATCATATCTCAGCATACCCTTACCTGCATTGCCTCATGTACTTACTGTGTAATCTCCCATTCCACTGATTTTTCCTGGTAGACAACCTCCTCTCCTGGCTCTAACCACTCCATTCGCCCTGCAGGCTCACTCCACTCCCCTGCCCCCATTTCCCACCCGCCCCAGTGCATCCACACTCATACTCTTGTAACCACACCCACTCCCCCTTCATTCAATACTCTCTCACCATACCAACCCACTAGCACCCACTTACACCCACCCCCTATCTCTCTCTAGTTAACTCCCACTTATCTCTCTCTACTTACCTCCCAATTTACCATACCTAACCTATCTCTCTTTTCATGTCCAGACCTTACTTATTTCTCTACATTTACTTATTATTCCCTACATTTTACTACAGTTCTCTACACTTACTTATTATCTACACTTACATATTCCTCTGCATCCACTTTACCATACCTAGCCTATCTCTCTCTTCAACTACAGAACTTACTTAAGTCTCTACATTACCTCTTACTCCATCATGCTATCCAAACTTAGCTTTGTTTGTATAGTTGTTGTTTGTTTGCTTGTTATTACCCTGAAAAGCTAATTCCACCTAAAACGTGGCTTTTCAGTGCTTCTGTGGATCCCTAGTGATATATGCATTGCTTACTGTACTTATTTCCTTGTTTCACTTGAAAGAAAGTTACTGTTTGTCGTTTTTGCATTTAAGTTACCTGTAACACATTGCATTTAAGTTACCTGGCACTTGCTCACAAAAGCAATTATATAAGTCAGCACTAAAAAATTAAAAGCACTACACCCTCACAAACTCCCCTTGAGTACCTTGTACCCCATTGGAGCTTTTTTTCAATTATAAAGGAATTCCCAATACTATTCTAGCATGTCCAAAGGTCAGTTGTCAATCTCCTCTCCGGTCCAGCTGGTGAATCTGGGAATCTTGAGGCAATGTTACAACTGCCTCATGTACACAGACAACCCTCTCCTCCTCCCAACAAATTCCAACACATGTGAGAGATGCAACCATATAGCCAAACTGGAGGCTAAGCTCTCTCGACTCAGTACTGGTGTAACTAGTCAGGAGGAGAAGGAAACCACACTCACTACAATTCCAGTCTCACATAGACCTACCACGACAGCAAACTAAACACATAAACGCACAAAAACATACTCGGAGGCTCTAAATAAAAATCTGCCTAAGCAGCAGAGACCTCCAAAGCAGACACCCAAGCAACCACTACTCCAAAACAAAACACATGCAACACATAGCTCACAAAGCCAGTGTGCCGAACAGTCACAGCCCTTAAGGCTAAACAACACACCTGATACACTTGTAATAGATGACTCTATCGTCAGGCACACTGATGTCCCTCTCACCAGGCTGAACAAGGAGAAGGTCACGGTGAGCTGCCTGTCGGGCGCTAGGATCCGCCACATAACACAAGCACTCAGGTCACTCCAAGGCAAGTACAAATAAAACTTAGTCATTGTCCATGCTGGTGTGAATGACCTGAGACGTACCTCCCTGGACTACATGAAAAGAGACATAGAGGAGCTCTCTGAGCATGTAGCCCAGGCCGGTATGACCCTGACCTTGAGTAGCATCTTACCCTCACCAAGAATGATGCCACAATATGAAGATAAGATGATCAATTTCAACAATTGGCTTAAGTATTGGTGTCATTTAAAGGGGATCCAATGCCTGTCAGCCTGGGATGACATGCTCGACAAGCCATGATGCTTCGCTAGGGACGGCTTGCACCTGTCACCCCTGGGCTTTTGGATATTGGCAAAAGCTCTTGCTACCCCCATCGTGCATTTTTTAGGTAAGGCTCAAAAGGCAAACCCACCTCTATAGGTATCACAAGGGATAAGAAACTAAGAGTAATGCTACTCAACACCAGAAGTCTAAACCTCAAGATTCACGCACTCGAAACTCTCCTTAGCATGGAGAACATCGATATCTGTGCAGTAACAGAAACCTGGTTCAAGGCTCCCGGGAGCACCACAGCACTACCAGGTTATACCTCATACCATGCTTTTCGGCCCCAAAACTTGGACCGAACCACAAAAGGAGGGGGAGTATCAATATTCGTCAAAGATACCCACACCTCCAGGTTGGTGGCACCACACGAAGCATCAGAGACTATCCATGTGCAACTAACAGTGGGTAAAACTGCCTTCCAGTTTATAGCCTGCTACAGACCACACTCCCAAACCCAGGAACCCCACTTGGCCTTCCTGAGAACACTGGAAAATATGAAGGTCTCTCCAAACACCATTATATTGGGCGACTTCAACTACCCAAACATAGACTGGGAGCATTACTCTAGCTCCAACACTCTAGCCCAAAGGTTCCTAGAATTTATAAACTCAAATGCTATGGAACAACTTGTTACCACTCCCACAAGAGGGGAAAACATACTGGACCTGATCATCACCAACATGGGGACTTTATGCTCCAGACCAGAAGTGTATCCCTCACTGGTAAGATCAGACCATAAACTAATCTCACTGGATATTCACATCCCGACCCCTCCCCCTGCCCAGAAAACCACAGTGAAAAACTTCCCTAAAGCAAATTTCACACTCCTCAAAACCGAGGTGGAATCCTTCAAAGCCCCCGGGCCTGTGGAAAATATGGCCAAGACCACTAAATCCTTTATAAACACATTCTATGAACACCTTCAGGAATGCATGGATCATGCAATCCCAAATAAAACCAAGACCCAATCCTCCAAAGGCAGACGTCCTGTCTGGTGGACCCCAGCCATAAACAAACTATACAATAGAAGGAGGAAGCTACTACATGATAGAGCAAAATCCCAAAAAGGGAAGGCATCTTTGATCAGTATTAGCAAAAAACTACGGGCATTCATAAAATGGTCTAAGGCCAGCTTCGAGAGAAAAATTGCACAGCACACTAAGGATAATCACAAGGCTTTCTTTAGTTATGTTAGTAACCTGGGTGGGAATTCCCAGATATGACACAAAAACTTGGTAGAGAAAACCACTTTATAAAGCAAAGCTTTCGGGCAGAACCCTTCTTCAATACTAAAACATAGCATCAAACATTTCACACTTTAAATACAGGTCATCAGTCACATGATCAGCAGCCAAAAGAAATCATGTGACCACAAAAACAAGATAAAATACAAAGTATAAAACACATGTATTTTATCTTGTTTTTGTGGTCACATGATTTCTTTTGGCTGCTGATCATGTGACTGATGACCTGTATTTAAAGTGTGAAATGTTTGATGCTATGTTTTAGTATTGAAGAAGGGTTCTGCCCGAAAGCTTTGCTTTATAAAGTGGTTTTCTCTACCAAGTTTTTGTGTTAATTCCCAGATATGCTCAGAATTAGTCCAAAATGACAAAAAAATACACCAAACCCACAGACATTGCCAACATGCTAGCTGACAGGTTCAGCGCAAACTTCTCCCCCCTCCTCACCAAAAGGGCAAATATCTATCCCAGCAGAGTGCTGCCCCCCTGACATCTCAGATGCTCAGGTAAGAGCCGCCCTCTCTAAAGCAAAAAACACAGCGTCAATGGGACCAGACGGTGTCCTGGGCTGCATCCTACATGAACTCCAAGAAGAGCTAAACCCAAACATAAAACTACTGTTCATTCTCAGCCTTACTACAGGATATGTACCCAAAGAGTGGCATACAGCAACAGTGGTCCCTCTCCACAAAGGTGGTGCCTCAACAGATCCTGGAAACTATCGCCCCATAAGCCTGACTAGCTTGGTCTGCAAAGCTATGGAAAGGATCATCATGGACCTCATAAATAAAGATATTGGGGACCTACAAACACTGGATCCTACCCAGTTCGGCTTTGTTAAGGGCAGATCCTGCCTTTTAAACCTGGTCAATTTCTTTGAAACAGTCACCAAGGCCATTGACGAGGGGAAGGTGGTCCACACAGCCTACCTGGACCTCACAAAAGCCTTCGATACAATACCCCACTCGGGCATTATAGATAAGCTCACCAGCTTAAATATAAACCCCTATGTCACTAGATGGGTTGCAAACTGGCTCAAGGACAGAACCCACATGGTTAGAATTGCTGGAGCCATGTCAGACTCCAAACCAGTTACAAGTGGCATCCCACAAGGCTCTGTCCTGGGACCTCTCTTGTTCGGTATATATTTCTCGGAGGTACAGGCCAACACGGAAGGACTGTGGCTGACCAAGTTCGCAGATGACTGCAAACTGGGCACCATAATCAACTCTCCAGCCGACACAAGCATACTCCAAAAGGGCCTCATAGAAACAGATAACTGGTGCCAGAGCCATGGCCTCAAGCTAAATGCCAAAAAGTGTATAGTCATCCCCTTTGGCAAAATCAAAGTGCCCACAAATTACCACATAGGTGGTAATCCATTAAGTACAGAAGAAGTAATTAGGGACCTGGGGACCCAAGTTGATAGCAATCTCTCATTTGACAACCACGTGGCCAAAGTGGTTAGAAAAACATTTTATATAGCCCACCTAATCATGAAGGGATTCACATCTAGATCAGGGGAGGTCATCGCGCCTCTTTACTCATCCCTCATCAGGCCCATAATTTAGTACAATGCCCCTTTTGGGATATACCTTACCAGACACCTGCAGCAACTGGAAAGACCCCAAAAGTACCTCACCAAGAGGATCAAAGGGCTCAAACAGATGCCACACGCTGCCCGGTTAAAGAAACTCCAGCTCTACTCAGTGGCATACCGCCTGCTCAGAGGTGATCTGTGCCTGACGTATAAAGCCATGTCCAATCCAGAATGAATGGACATGCTGCACCCCAGAAAATCCAAATCCCATCGAGCCACGCGCTCAAGAGACTTAAACCTCAGCACTGAAATAAATAGGACATGCTGGAGGGACAGATTCATAACCCAGAGGCTCCCTTCACTCTGGAATAAAATCCCAGTCCAGGTTAGGCAGAGTCCCTCATTGACTCTCTTCAAGAGGAATCTTGATGAGTGGATGGGAGATCGTAGGTTTACCCTGGGTATCACTTATGTGTCACTGTTAGACATAGGCACAGTATACTAACCTCAAAAAAGGGCATAGCAAAATTAATTTAAAATGGGTGGCGAAAGCCAAACACACTCTGGTTAGGCTTATAAATGCCCTAGGGCAGATAGCCTAGTATGAACCTATGAAAACCTACATCCTTCTTAACTCAAATAATACTACTTCTAACCCTATCCTACATCTGTTATCTCACACAGCCCCCTGCCTTTCATCATTCATAATTTTTTCATATTACAAACACATTACCCTTACAACACTCTTTCACTCCCATTCATATATCCCCGAATCTATATCCTATCAACAACTACCTACTATTTCCCTACAAACTCATTTCTCAGTATAAGCACTCCACCCCTTCTCTTACCTACCAAACCCTTAGATACCTAATAACTACCAACTCCAATAGTAAACAATACAAGTACTTCCCCAGCATCTGTCAACACCTTATCACTATCCTTCTGTCTGGTGATGTACACCCAAACCCTGGACCCCCCACACACTCCTCTATTTTCAAATCCATCCTATTCACCTCCCTAAATGCACAAAGCATAACTAATAGAATCCCCAACCTCCATGCCTGGCTTCACCATAACACAGCCGATATCCTGTCAATTTCCAAAACTTGGTTAAAACCCCACATAAAAGACTCAGAAATAGTACCACCCAACTATTCCATTATCAGAAAAGATAGAACCCATAAAAAAGGTGGAGGAGTAGCTCTGATTTATTCATCCTCATTGATAGTTACCCCTACACTAAACCTATTCCCCAATTCTATAATGCTGAATTAATGCTGTCCCTACTTCATGTAAATAAGCACAAGCACATATGCATAGCCTCACTATACATTCCCCCAGGAGACAACATCTCAGTACTCAAACAGATCCTATCTTGGCTTTCCACTAATATTAGCAATAAAACTATAATACTGGGTGATACAAACATTAACTGGTCCTCTATTTAGTCTTCCTGCACATCCCTAAATATCAACCTTTACAATTTCTCACAACTTATCAACTCTATAACCAGACCCTCTAAAGACCGTTCTAGCGGTAGCATTCTTGACTGGATCTTAGTCTCACACCCTCATTATTTCTCTGACTGCGGCATACTTCCTGACCCTCTCAGTGAACACCTCCCCACATTTACTTGGCACCTTACTTCCCCTCTGCAATCTTCCCACAAATACATCTCCACTCGCCACCTAAAACACTTCAATCCCACTACCTTTTCAAACTCTCTAAAATCAATAAATTAGAGCCCTCTAAGAACTTTACCTCAGAAGATGCTGTCACCTACTTCAACTCAACTTTCCTAAGCCTCTTAGACAGCCATGCCCCCTTAAAATCCAAAAGAATAAAAACCAAAACAGTCCCCTGGGTAACAAAAAATACACTAGCAGCTATGCACCTTAGAGATAAAGCCTGGTTATACCACCAGAAAAATAAGAACCCTCCTCTCTCTCTGAGTACAAATCACTTCACAATAGAGTCAAAAGGCTTGTTAGTAGAGACTGTAAAACTTACTTCACCTCACTACAAAATACCAATAAAACAAATCCACAAAAATTCTGGAATAATATCTCCACTCTCCTTAACCCTGGCAAAAAAGAAATCCCCTGTGTAGATCCTGATGCTCCAGATACAGACCTCACCACCCAATTTAACTCTTTTTTTTATTGACTCAGTTTCCAAACTAACCTCCTCCTTCTCTACCAACATCACACCTACTACCTGTACATCCCCTCCCCTGGTCTCACTCTCTCCATCACTCAGTAATTCCTTTACCTCCCAACCCCCTCCTTTCTCCATAAATCCCATACCCATTTCTACCATAAAAAAACTTCTCCATAAGCTAAAACCATGCTCCAATGCCCCTGATAACATACCCTCACACTTTCCATCTATAGCCACTGATGCTATTGCCTTACCCATCAGTATACTAATTATCCGATCTATACAAGAAAGTCACATACCCCAGCTTTGCAAAAAGGCATTCATCATATCCCTGCATAAAGAGGGTAACAACAATAATGTTACAAACGTCTGTCCTATTGCCATCCTATCTCCCATCTCTAAACTCCTTGAAAAATGTATCCACCTACAACTCCTTCCCTACCTTACCGACAATCACTTACTTTCTCCAACACAGCATGGTTTTAGACCCAGACACAGTACTACCACTGCCCTTCTTTCCTTCTTAGAAGTTGTTAACAAAGCCCGAGACTCTGGCTGCACAGTATCCACACTCCTACTCAATCTCTCCAAGGAGTTTGATACTATATCCCACAACCTTCTCCTAGCTAAACTCTCTAATCTAAACCTATCCCTCTCCACCATCAATTGGTTCAATAGTTACCTCTCACATAGACAGCAAGCAGTCAAATGGAAAAAAGCCACCTCCTCCTTCCTTGACACCCCCACTGGTGTTTCCCAGGGTTCCATACTGAGTCCCCTTCTCTTCAATATATTTATAAATGATTTCCATCACTCACTCCCTAATGCTAAACTTATCCAGTACACCGACGACTCAACTATAATATGCTCTGCCACCTCCATCCCCACACTCATAAAGTATACCCAAGAAGCTTTTTCTACCACTGAGCAATGGATGTTAGACAATCACTTAGCACTCAATGTCTCGAAAACCAAACTAATGTTATTTATCCCCACAAAATCAACCAGTATTGACAGAAATTCATTCTCCATCAAAAGCCATAACAATATATCTCTCAAATTAGTATCTGAAGCAAAATTATTAGGTTTCCAAATTGATGACCAGCTTAAATTCAACTCTCACCTGCAAATAAATATAAAAAAACACCAAAAACTTGGCATGCTTTACCGCCATAACCACTACCTTACTCCTTCTACCAAGCTCACCCTCTCCTCCACATATCTCATCCCTTCTCTTCTTTATGGAGCTGCACTTCTGATAAACCTACAATCCTCTCTTAAGACAACACTCTCTTCTTGCTACTGCAAAATAGCAAAGTTTGCCACAAGCCAAAAATCTACTACCCATCACTGTGTAACCCTTCAAAAATTAAATTGGATAGAGCTGCCAAATCATCTCTCCTATGTTCAACTTACTCATGCCCACAAGCTCATTTTTAACCCCTCCCCCTGTCCCACCCTATCCTCACCCTTCAAAATGTACCTCCCTAACAGACTCTTATGATCCAATAATCAAAACCTAATAGTACTGCACAAACCTACTTATTCCTCAGGCAAAAATCTCCTATTCTTCGCCCTCGCACATCAATGGAACTCCCTACCTCCATCCATCCATACAACCACTAACCGCTCTTCATTTAAAAAATCTCTCCACTCACACCTTATATCTCAGTGGGAATGCTCCTGCTCCCACCCCTCATAATTTCTCTCCTCCTCTCCATCTTTTTCTCCTCCAAGTTCATACATTTTTCTTTTACCAGGAATCAAGCAATGTGTAAACAATTATCCTACATCTTCTACAACACATTTATCTCAATCATTGTCTCTGATCAATGAAATCCTCTACGTAACCAAAACTTTGATGGTAATATTTTGATGTAGTAATTTTATAGTTAAATGAAATGTTTCTCTACTACTTTGCTTTCCTAGTATTTTTGTACCTAATGTAAAAAAGCTGTAACTTATAATTTTTGTTTTGTTTATGATTGTATTGCTGTGTTTTTTGTTTCTGGAGCTTTTCTCCCCAGGACTCTATCGAAAACGGGCTCTTTTGGCCCAATGGACCATCCTGGTAAACCAACTGCAAATAAATAAATAAATACATTTGTGTCATACATAATTAATGAAGTTCATTAGTATTCAATGTTTTGGAATTTCATTAATGATTGTCGACATAAGTTCTCAAATACTGATGTATTAACCAAGAGTTTGGTTAAGAGTACAGTGCTCAGTGCAACTGCTCAATAGTTATCAGTAAATGGGAATATCTGTAAAACGTGCCCGATGCCCTCCAATAGTCTGCTATCATTCTATATGTATCTACTTTAAAAATGCAATATTGACACATATTGTTATGATACCATTGCTGCCTGCAAGATGAGTGGGCCTCATTAAGCATTCTTGGAAGGCATTTTTGTGAAAGCTTCAAGACACATTCTAAGGATATCAATAGAGATGAGTCTTCGGGGAGTCCAAGTGCCAAACTGAACAGAGGAAGAGGAGAGCACTGACTATGCTGGTTATAAGCAGAGAATGAAACCATGTCCCTGGAACTTTATGATGATCTATATCTTGATCCAAATTGAGAGGGAGCATTGCAGATGAACCGGGATCTACTGGACTGGCATGCAGATCAGCCACCGCTATGATGACCTATATTAGAGGGACTGAGAGAATCTTCAATGGAGGGTTGCAAATGTATGACACCAGTTACCAGATGACTACAGTAAGTTTCATACTCCACATACTAACATCTGCATTATCATATATGTTTGTACTAAGCATATCTGTTTATGTGATGCATTGTTTCAAGTGTATCCCATGGGTATCTGTATTAATCATAATAATTTACATGGAGTAAATTTTCTTTTACTCATCAAAGTTAACAGTCGCATACTGACGCATTCTGAGATTATCTGCAACTACACTAGGATAGTGGAAACATTATGCAGGATTATCGGTGATAGCTGGATTATTAATATGATCTTCAAACATACTTGTTTAACTGCTATTCTGTTAAACCTACTTTTAAGACAGCAAATGTGCTCTGATATGCATTAGCTAAACTGATTAAGCAATATGGTATGATGTGTGTTGATTGCCTATGTGCCAGTTCAAATCCCAGTGTAGCCTACTTTTTAAACATTATAATCAGGTGCACCTTCTGTGCAGAGTCTGCATGTCCTCCCTGCAGTCGAGTGAATTTAAAGACATGCAGGTAGGTGCGAGCATGTGTGGGTGCGCCTTCTTTGAAGGTTGGGTGCCTGTCTGGCAACTCGACACAGTAAAAATTCACTGCCAGTCATTAGTGGACCGGAGTTCCGCTGTGGCGACCCCTAACCGGGAAAAGCTGAAAGACATTTTTTTTTTATCATCAGTGGTTCATGTACTATTGCACATCACATATGGCAGCTCTATATTTGGTATCTAATAGAGTAAAGATTTTTACACATCTAGTATGCCTGTGATGCATTGAAGCCTATAGCTCTCAGGCTGCAGATGACTACACATTCTTCTGTTACCCACAAATCTTCTAGAAACATCTTGCATTATACTTCTGTATGTGTTAATGCTGATTGATACATACATTAGTAAACCTTAAAGTTTAAAAATCACAACAATCTTTTATAATCCATGTTTGCTTTCAACATTTTAATGAATGTAAAATCAATGCAGATCATCATGGCTGAAATGTGTGCGAGTCTTATTAACACAATGCACGTACTAGAAGTGTGGATCTGTAAGCCTTACACTATCGTTTGGCTGCAGGGTTAGCACAGCATGTGGAGACTGTCCTCATACCTAATTTACACATGTAAGTTTGAATTCCACAGTTGTGCAGTCATTCATATCATGGCTGTTTATGTTTTTAACTACATATTATTATTTTTGTCAGTAATTCAAGTAGTATTGTCCATCAGATATAGATGATCTACATTTGTTTGGTAATTTATGCAGTACATATTTTTATAAATATAGCATGGCCATGGAGCATTGATGATTATAGCACTTAAGCTACAGATGACTAGGCATATCTCTGTTATCTGCAAACCTTCTACTAACATCATACAGTATACCTGTGTTGCTAACGCTGTATGTGTGAATGCTGGGTAATACATACATACATACATACACACATGCATACATATATTACCTCTGCAGTTTTAAAATCTGTTATAATCCAATACATCTTTTAATTCATGCCCTCCTACATAAGGTGCATGTGTAGTTTCGAATAACACAGATGTATATCAATTCCTTTAATGGCTTATTTATGTATTGCATTCACTTTTGTAATGCTATGACCTTGGTGTCTTATATATTCAAATCTGTATAGCCTAGACATACTTGTGTAGACATCCCACATTCCTATAATGCTTTTCTGTTTTACAGCATAATTTGCACTGCACTTATTGGATCCTATATGGCTTTATCTTGCTGCTGCACTATGACACACATTACCAAATGACACACGCATTACCATTATTATTTACACTCATCACATGGTGTCATTACTGCATATATTTCTTCATATGGGCAAAGGTGCTTCTCCTTTAGTCTGTATGTGTGTGGGGTCTCTATTAAATCATCGAAAATTCAGTTCAGCAAACAGCATTTTCGGTGCACTTACATCGAACATGCCATTTGTTGAACTGTTCATACTCAGATCATGGTACAGTGAAGTTCAGAAAATCTGCCCTTTCCTCACTGCAGTGTGATCTTGGAGTTGGTATATATAATTAGTGTGGGGTGTGTGGGGGGTGCAGCCTCCCAAAAGAGCAGAATTCCATGAATGGCATTTCCTATAAAATGACGTCTGTTGAAGTGGGTTTCACTGATTTAATATAGACCCTGTGTGTGTGTGTGTGTGTGTGTGTGTGTGTGTGTGTGTGTGTGTGTGTGTGTGTGTGTGTGTACTACATTACAAGTAGTGCAGCATATCATGTCAGATACACTCTGGCCCTGTATGTCACAGATATGACTGTTGCAATAAACATAATGCCAGTGAGAAACAAATGTTCTACTCTTGTTGTTCCTGTCTATAGTTATGAGGGATGACAACTACTCACATGCTACATTATTTCCATTATTATCACATAACTCATTGATGTCAGCCAAGTGTGTTTATTTGCACATGTTATCCATGTGCATGTACTGCACACATCCGTGTATTGATAGTTGTTGTCTTATGTCTGTTCAACAACATGATGTTCTTGATTTTGTAACTTATGTAACATTTGGTCATGCTGTCCCACTGTCACAATGACCTTGCATGTGCCATGTGCTGGCAATTAGTATACCATGTTGTTGACCATTCTGTGAGAGGTACATATGAACATGTATTCTTCACATACTGTATTGACTTTCATTGATCCCTTGGTGAGTATATTGAGTGATGCTTTGCTTAGTGTCATTTATGATTCCTTTTTTTTTTTGCCTGTATCTTGCTTATAGTATTATCCAGTCCTTTTGAAAGTAGCTTATAGTAGGTTATATATACATGGATAGAAAATGTGTATGTATGTATGCCTTTGTAGTATGTATGTATATATATATATATATATATATATATATATATATATATATATATATATATATATATATATTAAAAGGCTGTACATTTGTTTGGCCGTAATATGATAGAGAAACAACCACCCTTGTAATATGTACTTGTTAAATGCACTTAGTCCATTTTGCTGTGGTTTACTTGTGCACACAGGGCAGCCTTTTGACATGTACAGTGATATTTATATCAGTAACAGTGATTGCACTACCTGTTGCATTATGAATGCATGGCAGTATATAAGGGTGTGTTAAATTCTAAAGTACTTTTGTTGTGTACTCGTATCATTTACTGTTTAATTTTATTTATTTATTTTATTTTATATTTGATATTTGTTGACTGGGTTAGTCCAGCTGAGCCACAGGCCCATTTTCAGTAGAGACCTGAGGAGAAAATCTCCAAGACAATTTACAGTCATGAAATGTTAATATGAATACTAATATAATCAAATATATGAGCACATAGTATAAAAATATAAAAATACAATACTCTGTAATACAAGGCAGATACCACTTCAAAAATGCAGAATGCAATATTTAAGTTAAAAAGAGACATAGGACTAAGTATAATTTTTATGTTTGATAATACAGGAGTGAAGGAGTAAGAAAAAAAGACAAAAAGTTATTAGACAGTGAGAAAAGAAGACAGAAAAGGAAGTGATTAGTTACCAAATAGAGTACAGGGAGATTTAGTGAAAAGTTGTCATGTGGGGTGTTGGCAAGGGCACGTTCAAGTCATTTGTAAATAGTGTTTTAGATTTTGCTTAAACAGGTACTTTTGGGGAATATTTCTAATACTGAATGGGAGTGAGTTCCAGGTGTGTGCTACTAAGTACTTATAAAGGGACTTTCCAATGTTTTTTTGGGTTTCTAGATATCAAGGGGGTATTTGTCAGATTGTGTGAAGGTGTCAGAGGGGGTTGTAGTAAGATACAAGTTTGGAAAGAGAGGGGCACTTAGAGGGATTATTCAGAATGGAGTGAGTGATACATAATTGAGGAAGTAGAAGTTGGTGAGAGAATTCAGCTGCACAGAATTGCTGTACTTGACTGTGTTATTTGCATCATTTGTACACTGACGTGTTTATAGCAATCCCCAATGCTCAATGCACACATGTCAGATGTTGGCCATTTGCTTCAATGCACCTTGTATGGACTGGCAGTCCATCTTGTATTGTATTTTTTTTTTTTGAAATATCTGTTATAAGTTTGACTGTAACTCCTACGAAAATGTGTTGTGGCAGTTAGCAATGTTTATATATTCAGAAAACGTGTTGTGGCAGTTTTCCATCTATATTTCAATAAATTGGATATTTTATCATTTGGTGGCACGATCATTTATCTAGAGAACGTGTAGTGGCAGTTTTCTACATATTTCTACATCTACTGGATATCTACTATTTTGTGGTCACGTTCACTACGACTGGTATTTTTGCTTGTTTGTGACTTTTTACCAGGCGTACTCCATTTTTCTTCGGCATCTTGTATTGTAGATACTTGCATGTATATTTGTGTCTCCTTAGCTATGGTTGTCCAGCTCCATTTTCTCACTGCTGTGAGCTTATGTTGTTCATCTCCCTCAGCCCATATAGCTTTGCCCTGCTTGTTTCACATATACATGGTATATTGTATGTGAGTACTTACTATCCTGAAGTGTATCATCATTGTAATGTAGGTGTACTGGTACAATATGACCTTGTGCCACCATGATGGCTATTATACACATGCAAGGCATATGCACTCAAGGTGGTGGCAATTGAATATATTCCATCAGTGTTTATGTTGTAATTGTGTTTTGTGTATTATCCAGACATTTGTGTGCTTCCTTATTATGCACAGGCGTGCATTCCCCTAGGTTTCATTAATCATATATGTATCACCATTTACATTATATTCCATGTCACTGATGTGGGTATGTATGAGGAGCCTTCTTTCTGTTTGTGTATGTAATGACATTGCATGTCACACATCTGCATTGTATACCTGAACACTCATACATGTTGCCCCTGGCATGGCATATGTCTTTGACATATGGATCCCACTTCTCCTTTGTTTATGGGTTCTATACTTATTTATGCATTTATTACACAACCACATTAATCTTTGACTGCAGTACTGCTGTTTGGCACTTTGCTTAGTTGTTTCCCATGCAGGGTTGGAGGTTCTTGTCTGCTTTTGCATTTGCTCATGTTTGCTGCAGCATAGCTCATACTTGCACTACTGACATGCTCGAGGGTGATTGAATTTGATATCCGTTGTGTACGGCAATGACTGGAATCCTCATTTAGTGTTCTCCAACACATATCTACCATAGGTCATACTCATTCTGATTTGACCGTTACAGTTTGCATCATTTCAGCAATGACTTGTGCTTTTGTACGTATGTATTTTGCATTGTACCATGTCTGGTATACATCCCTCCCCATTTTCATTTTTCCTTCACCAGTGTTGTATGGTGTATATGGGTATGCTCTCTGTGTGCCTTACCTGACCTTTGTGTGTATTCCTGACATTGGTCTGTCATATCTTGGGATATTTGTTGTATGTTTGTACCTGCTCTTTTGTCCACCTCCTTTTTCAGTGTCTTAATGTGTTTTTCATTCCGTCTATTGTCCAAAAAAAATGGGGCCAATTCCTACCAAAAACAAATTGCCCAACCCTTTCTGACTCTCTCTCTGACCTTTCTATTCCATCATACCTTTTGTGTGCCCCTCTTCTTTAACCACAACCCAAGTCTGATTTTCTATCACCCTATTCCCTTGGCTGTGTGCATTACTTGTGTTCCCCACACTGCACCTATTGTTAACTACTGTTAGCCATAGTGAAGGTGGTATGATTGCCCTTTGCCTTATTTAATTTTTTTTATTAGAATTTTGTGGATCACATCAGATTTCACAAATTGTGATGGGTGTATTTATATATGTCCATTTACAGATTAGGACGATATCTTTGATCGTGGATATTTGTCATTTTTCATAAATAATGGTTGCTGCATATTTGTGTTCCTTTAGTACTTTCCACCTATAACTAAAAGTTCCATTGGGCTTGTATACCTTCAGTAGCTGTTGATGCCCATGTTGGATATTTCACATGAAACACTGGGCCATCAGTATCAGGTCACTGTTTTATTTATAAAGCTGATTAGACTACAGCAGTAGAAGATGGGCAATTACTTATGATCTAGTTGTCTTAATAGCCAGATTAGATATGCTCACACAGCTTTAACCACAGCATGTCGCTGTTAAATTTATTTGTGGTGGTTATCTGAAAAAAATGTATTCTTATGGCTGTGTAAATATTAACTGATCAACATCTGCTATAAATAAGTAAAAGCAACAGTAGCATGTTGAAACTACCTCTTTGAGCTAATATAATTATATCTGCAAGCAAAGTACAAGACAATTTGTAAATTTCAAATGCAAGCTGCATTTTCTCCCCTGGACTTTGCTACAACAACAGTGACCCAATCCAGCAGGGCTATCTTGTCAACAAATGAAAATAAAAAAAAAAATCATATAAATAAAACAGCAACATATTGAGTAGATTTTTACCACTTTGGAAAGGTGAGCTATCATGCTTTTAGAAAGTTTATTTTTATTTTATTTATTTTATTTTACATTTGTTGACCGGGAAAGTCAGACTTTAAAAATTTTTAAAGTGAAAAATGTCCTGAAAGAAAATGTAGAAAAGGTGTGTGTGTGTGTGTGTGTGTGTGTGCGTGTGTGTGCGTGTGTGTGCGTGTGTGTGTGTGTGTGTGTGTGTGTGTGTGTGTGAGAGAGAGAGAGAGTGAGAGAGAGCACAATAGAGAGAGAGAGAGAGAGAGAGAGAGAGGGAGCAGAATATATGCATAATGATTTAGAAAGGATAATAGAAGAGTTTCATAAAGAAGTACAAAGACCTTTGAGGTATGGACTAATAAATGGTGCACTAGATATCAAGTAATTTGAGTTGTTTTTTTTTTTTTTTTTTTTTTTGTTAATAATGATTCATTTGTTTTAATGTAGTGGAGAAACACAACAGTAAACATTGTACTGAAACATGATAGAAAATTAAGGATATTAAAGAAATCAAGTTGCTATTTAATTACGCAGGCTGCATATTAGGCAATTCATTATGTACATTAGTAAAAGAAATATGAATAATGGAAAATGTATGCTGTGCTGCTGTAAAGCGACCCTTTAACTTGAAAAATAGTATGATTATGTAAGTAGTTAAGTAACAATATATAGTATGAAAGTGAGACTTACTAACAGAAAATTCCAACTGTCAAGTATTCTTCCCCGGATTCACTAATCTTCTGTGCAGGACTAATCTAATCCTGCACAGAAGCAGCAGCTTAGGAGTAGGACGTCAGTGTGCCATGCATATTAATGAAGGCATGCTGTCTGACCTCCTAATCCTACATGGAGCGTGGACAAGTGCAGGTGGCATGTCTGAGAGCAGAGCTCTCAGAATAAACACACCCCTGCAAAGTAGAACAGCAGAAACTGTAAATAAATGAGTGAGACTGCTCATATGTGTCCACATATCTCCACCAACAGTCCCCCATGTGTACAACAGCAACTGGACATACAATTAAAAAGAAGTAACCCCTGTATTTATTTCTAAAACTCTGAGTACAGCTAACTGTAGGTGCATAGGTGTGCCCAACGCTTAGCTATGGTTAAAGCAGCTTAAAAGGCTGAAGAGGATAACAAGGAAGATATATGCAAATGAAGCAGCACAGCGATAGTGTAGTGGTCAGAGCATCCGCCATCCGCCTAACGAGCAGGCATTCCCGGTTCGAGTCCCACTGCAGCACATACCATTTTCCATGTGAAATCTGTATACGAACATTTATTTACATTTTATTGCTGAAAAACCTACTAAATAACATTTAAATGTGAACTGGAGTACTGCATTAAATGTACATGTGAAGAGTCAGTACCCTAATGAATAAGGCAGCAGTAAGCAGGCGTAAGCACAGATAAGCAGTAGTAAGCATATGTAAGCACTAGTAATCATGTGCAAGTGCATTTGGGTGGGGTGAAGCACCGCCGACACAGATTAAGCAAAGGAGAAGCTAACTGCATGTAAGACACTGTGACTGGAAGTCAGCAGTGCTTACCTCTGTGCAAACCCGCTTACAACCACTTGAAAGTGCCTTAAGCACACTGTATCCAATGGCTAGTGTTCTGCCCAGCAACAAAACAAACAGCCTCTGCAAGTCCGGAACCCAGGACCATGCACACCATGCACAAAATGATTTACCACTAAGCCATGCCAGATATACAGAAAGTGTATGTTGCCAGAAACATAACCCCAGCCCAGTCATGCAACAGTACAAAGAATGTATACCTAGAGCTAGATGGGTGTGTGTATGTGCAAATATATCACTATCTAAACGGATACAACATATCTATAGATGTAGTCACATATATATATATATATATATATATATATATATATATATATATATATATATATATATAGCCAGAGATATATACATCTGTGTATATATATATATATATATATATATATATATATATATATATATACAAATATATGAACAGATATACATGCAAATTTTGACAACTGCACATATATATGTCAACATCTATATGTCCACATATACACAAGT
Organism: Protopterus annectens; assembly: GCF_019279795.1. Lineage (NCBI taxonomy): Eukaryota > Metazoa > Chordata > Ceratodontiformes > Protopteridae > Protopterus > Protopterus annectens. The sequence continues at coordinate 1,480,275,936 of NC_056731.1, read as the reverse complement.
GACATATGTACGCAGATATATGTCTCTGTAGGTATATTCTGACATAGTTAGACATATGTAAGCAAATATATATGCCCACAGAGGTATATATGGCCAGACATCTGTAGATACCAATGGTAGATGAACAGAAACATATATGTCCACATGCACCATCAATGGGCCTGAGAGGCCCCAAACAATATACGTCACATACAAATCTGCATACCCCCCACCCAGCTAAACACGTCCGCCCTGCAATACACTACCAAGCTCATAGTATTGTACGTCTGTCATTGAACTAGGGAATTAAATCAGCCCTCTGTTATGTGTCACATGTCAACATCACATACCCCTCTCCCCCACCCATTAGGCGGGCCAAGCAGTACAGGCCCATCCAACCCAGGCCATCCCCAACCCATACATGCATAACCCACAGTTCTGCTTCGCCCCACCCACAGCACACACACAGCCACCACCCCTACCCTGGTTACCGGCCTGTAGCTACCACACCCCCAGACATTGTCCCCCTCACCAGAACCCATCCCGTATGATGTCCCGACCTAAGTATCCTAGGTGGGGCACATGCCAGAGACCATACACATAGCCAGGGGTACCTATGTAACCCTGGGTGTAGACGAAGGTTGAATACCCAATGTTTGGGGTGTCCCACATGGGGTGAATGTGTTCCTGGTACTAACAATAGATGTCACATGTGACTCTTGTGTACACCAATGCATTTAGTTGTAGGTACCGCAAAGCATACATGGCACACATGGTTGGCCGGTATGCACACGAAACACAGTATCCAGCAATACCAGTCAACATTACCGGATATGTAGCTAAAGATTTAGAGGTATATGTTTTTGTATACACCCATAACTATATAGCTATATACCTCCTCCTCTCTGTAGTACAAATGTATACATACATAGATAGACATATAAATAAATACCCACATATACATATGCAGACACCCATACATCCACATGTCGTTAGATATATATACAGCAATATATATATATATATATATATATATATATATATATATATATATATATGTATGTGTGTGTGTGTGTGTGTGTGTGTATGTGTATACAGACATATACATATATATATATATATATATATATATATATATATATATATGTGTGTGTATGTTGTGTGTGTGTGTGTGTGTGTGTGTGTGTGTGTGTGTGTCTGTGTGTGTGTATGTGTAGAAATACACAGATATATAGCTATGATAAGATACAGCACTTAAGAATGACATATGTTCGCAGGCCATGCCAATGGAGGTGAGGGGCCCAAGCAAGGAACGTGTAACACATAGCATAACCCCCCCCAGCCAGATAGGGGAAGCATACAAACAAACCCACAAACAATGTAAACAATCCACTGCTCCCCAGACCACAGACAGGATACAACTGGTGGGTGGGGACACAGTGGACCCGGGAAGTCTAAACTTGGAACAGAAACAGGAGAGTCCCTTGTGGGACACCCCAAAAATTGTCTTGTTATAGGAGGAAGCCCATGCGATGACCTATCAAGGTGGGGCATGTACATACCCAGACTACAAGGGTGGGAAAGCCTGATGACCCATGGGTCGAGACAACATACGAGATGGGTCCCATGGAGTGGAGAGTGGGCAGTGTGTAGTGGTGTGTTTAGACCCGACCTGCACCGGAGTAAGGATGAGTGCTGTAGAGGAGGTGCGGGTGGGGGAACTATGGGTATGTAGTTATGGATCTAGGCATGCAGGTGTTTGCTGGAGTGGGTCTGTTCAGACTGCCCCAGGGAAGTAAGCAATAGTGTCCAATGGCAGAGGTGCCACCCAACGAGCAGCCACTCCCGCTACAGGTCCCACTGCAAGCACAGTCTATTTTACATGGCAAAGAACAGTATAACCAGATGTAGATGTAAATATGTAGAGGTATGTGTGTGTATATATACCAATAACTACATGGAGATATACCTCTCCCTCTCTGTAGTATAAATGTATACATACATAGACAGAATAGATATAAATACCCACATATAGATATATACATATGCAGACATCTATACATCCATATATCGTTAGATATATATATATATATATATATATATATATATATGTATATATATATATATATATATATATATATATATATATATATATATATATATATATATATATATATATATATACACATCAGAAATATATATATATATATATACATACATATATGTATGCATACATATACAGATATATATATATATGTGTATATATAGATATGTATACATATGAGTGCCATACACTAGATTGAATTTTCACTAATTTGAAATAGTGCATGGAATGCTCACTGCAGTGAAAGTGCACTTAATCGAAAGTGCACTTATGAAGTTCAGTACAACGAACGGGTGTTGTACTGAACTTCTGTGTAGTACTCACGGACCTTAGGGTTAGGGCACGGGTCATAGTAAGGGGATAGCCTGTAGGGCTATCCCCTTACCATGACCTGTGCCCTAACCCAAAGGTCCATGATGACTGCAGCGCAGTGGAGGACATAGCAATGTCCTCCACTATGGTGCGATAGTCACGAACCTTAGCGGTTAGAGCATGGGTTAGTATAAGGGGATAGCTTTACTAACTATACCCTTATCCTAATCCGTGCCCTAACCCTAAGGTCCGTGACTTTCGCACCATAGTGGAGGACATAGCTTGTTTTTTATGTCCTCCACTGTGTTGCAGTGAAGTTTTCGGTGACGTGCACTTACGCAAAATTTCACTTTTGTTAAAGTGAACATTTGCAGAAGTGAGGCTTCCTATTACAAGTTCGAAGTAGTGAACTTTTGTTCTTGTAATAGGAATCCGTATATATATATATATATATATATATATATATATATATATATATATATATATATGTGTGTGTGTGTGTGTAAATATGCACATATATATAGCTAGGATATGATACAGCAGTTAAGAATTACATATGTTCCCAGGCCATGCCAATGGAAGTGGGGGTGCAATCAACAAACATGTAACACATAGCATCAACCCCCCCCCCCCAGCTAGACAGGTGAAACATACAAACCCACAATAAAAGTAAACAAACCACTGCTTCCCAGACTACAGGCAGGATACTACCAGTGGGAGAGACCTGCCAAGTCTAATCTTGAAACAAAGACAAGAATGTCCCTTGTGGGACAACCCAAAAATTCTATGCTTTTCAGGTTTCTAGCCATTACACAGATATCTAACGGCAGGGCATGCATGTTCTTGGACTACAAGGTTGGGGAAGGCTGATGATCCATGGGGCGAGACAACATACGTGATGGGTCCCGAGAAGGGGGAAGTGGTTAGTGTGTACTCGTGTGGCCATACCCGACCTGCACCAGGAGTAAGGAAGAGTGTTGAAGAGGAGGTGTGGGTGTAGAACTATGGGTATTTAATTATGGGCCTAGGCATGCTGGTTTTGGCTGGAGCGGTTCTATGTGGACATCCCCAGGGATGTAAGCAATAGTGTACATTGGGCAGACCCAACACCTAACAAGCAGCCATGCCCGATATGAGTCCCATGGCAACAATGTCTAGTTTACAGGGCAATGGGCGAAATAACCAAATGTGTCATTGCATACCCACTAAATGACACCAAAGAACACATGGTCGCAACACCCCACTGTAGGCATGTAAGCCGAACTAATTGGCATCACAAGGTATTATTGCTGTCCCCACCCCCACCCAGGGGTGTGAGTGTCCAGACCTACCCCCAAATGCAGGGTATATACACAGCTGTCACTGCAGAAGAAATGGCTAGCTGTGGACCTTCCCATCAGCCATCCTGCACATCCCTGGACATGAACCCACTATCAGCCCCTCTGTGTGGCCCAATAACTCCTCTTACCTATCGACCCCTGTTGCATTTATAGTAATGTTCACAGTCACAAGTAGGTGACACCCTCCACACAACTATATTGGCAGAATCTGGAGCCACCAACCCAGTTGTATTACTGCAGCTGTCCCAGACTACACATGTAAATAACACATGAAGGGAAAACCCAAGCACACTTGGATCACCACCTTGCAAATACCACCACACCCCAACACTCCAGAACCCTACACCAACTACTGACACTGATACCTCCTGTCCCACCTTGTATACATATCCCAACACCCTGCAAACCTGCACTACCGCTCCCCCACCAATCAGTCGAATAGCCTACTATACAGTTAAACTGCCCCCCCCCTCCACCTACCTATCTACACCTCCGCTATTCACATCTACTCTACAACACAGGTATGGCATAACTAAACCTAACCTGAATACCTCAGTGTAGCCTAACCAGAAATGCTAAACTGGAATTTCACTTAACCTTACACTTACCTTCGTGAACAGTCATACCTGACATGTACACCTGACTTAAGCATGTATAATACCGACATGTACATGAAGTAGAGCTGGGGTATGTGGCAACAAGTGGAAGTATGCCTGTGTGGGCGGCGATAAACAACGCCCACAATGGTTAAGCAATGTGGAGGCCTACCCAGTGTAAGACACCGTAACCGGAGGTCAGCAGGCCTGAGCCTAGCACACACCAGCTCATACCCGTCTAAACTTCCCCCCACAGTGCCTTAGGCATGCTGTAGCCCACAGCCCTTGTTGTGGCCAGTAACAACATAATCAGCACTACCAGGTACCCCCTGCACACTATAGTCCAAGTGAGTTACCACGAGGGCATGGCAGATATACAATCAGCTGCTGTTATCACAAACATATTATCTGGCACAGTCAACAGTATAGGAAATGTATGTAAGTATGTACATTAATACCAGCAAACATGTGCACAGTGCTCAGTCACAGTAGTCCGAGAAGACTATGAGTACCAGTGAACAGTGCCTGTCCACGCATACTGTGAGAACAGTAGCCTCGTATAATACTGAAGAGAGGAATGGAAAACGGGCCATGGCGTGGGGGCGTGTTTCATCCGCGGAAGCAGGTGATGAGGCTGGTCTGGTGTGTGAGCAAACCACTGCATCTGAAAACCCTGGCAGGATGCAACCAGTGGGAGAAACAGTGTAGACCAGCAAAGTGTACTCGTGACACAACAACAGGTCCGTCCCTGCCAGGACGCACCAGACGTTATGGGTCACAATAATGTTTCCACCAGTATCGTAAGTGGATCAAGGGAAGACTCGAATGTACATGGACTAAACTGATGAAGAGCTTGCAAAAGGTTGCATCGAGATAGTAATATGGAGGAATACCGAGAAGTGCAGAGAGGGAAATGTGTGGAGGTGTGGTATGGCAGGACTAACAACTGCAGAATGGATGGATGCTGTGTACATGGAGCTCGGTGGCCAGGGAAAGGGAGCATGGATATGCTATTAATGTAGAAATATGCAAATTACGCAGAGCTACAATAGTTTGTTGGGCAGAGCATCCGCCTACCGTGCACACATTCTCGGTTTGGGTCCCACTGCAGCACATTCCATTTTCTATGTGAAATATGTATATGAACTTTTTTTGACATTGTTTGCTGTATAACCTACTAAATATCATTTAAATGTGAACTGGAGTACTGCATTAAATGCACATGTGAATTGTCAGTGTCATAATGAATAAGGCACTAGTAAGCAGGTTTAAGCACAAGTAAACATATATAAGCACTAGTAAGCATGTGTAAGTGTGTTTGCGTGGGGGTAAGCATTGCCTACATAGACTAAGCAAAGTAGAAGCTAACTGAGTGTAAGAAACTGTAACCAGAGGTTAGCAGTGCTTACCATCATGCAAACCCATGCAAACCCATGTACAACTGCTTTAAAGTGCCTTAATCACTCTTGTACCCAACGGCCCATGTTCTGGCCAGCAACAAAATAAACTGCCTCTGCAAGAAGGCTCGAATTCAGGACCCTATACACTATAGTCACAGTAGTCAACCACTAAGCCATCGTAGCAATACAGATGAATGAGGTATCAGCAAACTAATCCTCACCACAGGAAAATCAAACCAATCATGTGAACTGAATCTGTTTACAGTGTGAAGTGATATAACCTGCTACATAACATAAATATGTGAAATGGAGTACAGCAGTAACCATAGATGTGAGGTGTTATTGTAATAAAGTGTAGAAGTCCTCAGGTCCCTATACAGTGTATGTACACATGAATCACGGATACCAGACACATATATAACTTGTAATGAAGAATAAATCACTACCAAAAGGCAACTTTAGTGCAAATTAACTATTAAGCAATGCTAACTGCAGCACAGCTCAACTTAGTAAGAGTAAGCAATGTATAGTGGAGCCAATCCAATCTGCCTAACAGTATACCCCTTTAAGCACTGCCAACCTTAGGTAAGCAGGTGTGCCCATAGCTTAGCCTTTTCAAACCCGGCCAGTCATGGAAAGGTTTGGATAATTGGCCGTATTTAAACCACACAGGTGGGAATACATTCCATAACTGGTCATAGCTTCCTACTGCAGGCAGAATGGTTGGTGTGGGTGAAGGCACTTGTTTTAGAGCGCAGTGCTGGGACATCCAAGAGTCAAAAATTATGGTATGGCTCCTGGTAAAACACCATGAGGAGAGACTACTGCAGGGCCAGTACCAGGGCTCGCAGTATAAAATGGAGGCATGGGACAGTCTCGCCCGTGACTTCACCAGTGCCACAGGTATCCGCCGGACTGGTGAGCAGGTCAGGCACCACCATGCTGACCTGAAGCAGTGGAGGGGGGATGTACTGGAACAGTGGATCCAGGAGTCTCAGCAGATGACTAATGCTCCAGTACTGAGTAAGTACTTGTTCCACTAAGTAGTTAGGAATTGCCTAGCTTGTGTATACTGTGGGTGGGTATGGCTAAATATCACTGTATTCCTCCCACAGCTGCAGATGAGCGAGCTGTGAACCAGCAAGACCATGATGCTAGGTTGCAAAGGCTGTGTCGCAAGGCAGGTTAGTAATTAGTCTGCATGTACTGTCATAACAAATAAATATAAGAGCCTCAGAAAGTGTTGTACCAGTAGAAATACATGTGTAATAGTCTGTGAATAAAGGTATAACCCCTTCTGTTTGCTCTTCTGTCATATGTTGGTGAACTGTTGCATACTGTAAATAATACTGTTGTAATTTACGCAGTGTCACCCACACTGTGGTATGCAGATAAAATGTGTATGAAGTCCTGCATAACAATGTTGGAAGTGCTAAGAGGTCAGTCATATTGTACAAGTGAGGGAGACCTAGATGGAAAACACTAGAAAGCTTTACATCAATTCTTTGATAACACAGTGTACTGTGCTGTTAGCTATAATTTTTGTCACACACAGCAGGGGTTTGAATCCTGGGAGTGCTACTAAGTTGAATGCATAACCATACCCCACAACTGTACAGATTTTGTAACAATGTTCAGATAGCAAGCTGTATGCATAATTACACCCAACTGTATAGAATGTGCTAGAATGTTCAGATTGAAAGTTGTATGCATATTCATACCCCACAACTGTTCCAATCTGTCCAGCATGTCCAGATAAATGGCCCATATTACCAGCCTGGTACCCCGTTCCCCTGAAAACTCAGTGTGATGATCCAAGAAATGTAGGCAGCCGTTAATGACATATAACTGATAGTCAAACGTGTACATAGTCATAGAATGTATATGAAAACAAACCTGTCATTCTAGCACCTCACCCAAAGTGTATGACAGCAATTCTCAACATATCAACATATGTTGCATTAATACCTGCATCTTGTCACACCTGTATGTTAGACACAGGTCACATATATAATAATCTATAAACATACCAGTGTATAATATAAGGCCATTGGGTAGTATAATAATACATGTAAGGGAAATATCACTGCAGTGACTAAGAATGTTATGGAAACTACAAGGATATATCAGTTGTTAATTGAACTCTCTCTCTCACCCCTACCATATGTGCAAAGTAACCCAGTCACACTCCTCAACTGGTATGTGTACACTCCAAACTTTTGTTGGGACATATGTCCTAATGGTTTATGAATATTCACATCTGTTTCTATGCATGTGCCATGTTAAAATACACCCATATTGGTGACCTGTTTTATTCAATGAAACCTGCATGCTCTTGTAATGGTCACTGTTGTTCCATATATGTATGTGTTCTGCTTGCTCTGCAACTGTGTTAAATCTGGTGTTTTGGGTTAATGGGAATACCTATGCATGCGGTTATAACTGATCCTGAAGGCTGTTGACTGTTACTAACCCATATCTGTCATAAACCTGCTACAACATAGCTCGTATGGGAAGGCTGGTCCCAGCGAACCCACCTGTCCCACCTCAGCTGGTCATGGCACTGGGCACCAGCACATCTGGGGCCCAGCCTGGGACCTCCTCCTCCTTGGGCCCTGTGCCATCTTTGGATTGAACCGCTGCAGGGGATGGGGCTCACCCCCACCTCAGAGTGGGCATGGAGGGGGAACCTGTCACCCATCAACATGTCTGGGCCGTGGTGGGTAGGGAGTTCAATCTGGAGTTTTGAGACTGGCTACGCTGGCTTGAGGGCCGAGTGGTGCAATTAAAGGGTGAGCCTGCCCCTCCTACATAGCCCCCAGCACAGCCACCTTTGGGGCCGTGAAGGTGCAATGATGACTGCCCATGGGTGGGGACCTCAGTCCCACTGTTTCCAGTTGGGGGCTTATGGGCTTGTGACTTCCAAACACCCTTCCCCGTCCAATGTGTTTACCCCCACATGTGTCATATACTAGCCCTGTATGTGTCTTGTCTTGTCTGTTAACCTACCAAACCTACCTCCCCAAATATACCTACTACCCCTCCCCAACATCCCACTCTCACCTGTAAAAATAAAAAGGGCAATCTGTTTCCACAAAAAAAATATCGCCCCTTACATAGCTGTCTATTTTGCACACATGTCCACTGGACACATGTAATCTGGTGTAATTGGCATCACAATGAATATATGTTGTCCTCACCCCTCTCACAGGGGTTTGAGGGTCCAAATGTACCTCCAAATTCAGTGCATATGCACAGCTTTTGCTGTAGAAGAAATGGGCAGCTATGGACCTTTCATATACCCTTCCTGCACATGCCTAGCTATTTTCCCTACTGTCTTACCCTCTTTGTGCCCCTTTTTTCACCACTTTCCTATCAATCCATTTTAATTTTCTTTTAAAGAAATTAGCACAGGGGTAAGTGGCAGTAAGCACTTTTAAGCAGCAGTAAGTGGGTTTGTGCGGTGGTAAGCTATGCCTACACAGGTTGAGCAATTCCAAAGCTAACTGAGTGTAAGAAAACATAAGTGGAGGTTAGCAGTGCTTGCCATCATGCAAACCTGCTTACAACTGCTTAAAAGTGTCTTAATCATTCTGTATCCAATGGGCCAAGTTCTGCCCAGCAACAAAATAAACAGCTCTTGCAAGGCTCAAACCAAGGACCTTGTACACCCAAGGCAAAGTGATGTACCACTAAGCCATGACAGATACTGAGAAATTCAATGTTTTCAGAAACATATCATCCAGTCCTGTCATGCAAGAGTACAGAGAATGTATACCAACATCTAGATGTCTGTGTGTGTAACTATATTAAAATCTAAACAGATACAACATATCTATATATGTGTATATATATATATATATATATATATATATATATGTGTGTGTGTGTGTGTGTGTGTGTGTGTGTGTGTGTTTTATTTTTGTTTTATTAACTCTCTCTCTCTCTCTTTCTATAAATATATATATATATATATATATATATATATATATATATATATATATATCACTATATATGCACATATGTACATGCATATGGATAAATCGACACATATATTTGTCTACACCTATATGTCTAAATAAACACAGCACGTTACAATGTTACATATGTGTACACAGATATATATCTATGTAGGTATATACGGACATAGTTATATATATATGTTAGCAGATATATATATATATATATATATATATATATATATATATATATATATATATATACATAAAGGTATATATGGCCATACATCTGTAGATAGCAATGGCAGATTAACAAATACACATATGTCCACATGCACCGTTAATGGGGTTGAGAGGCCCCACACACTATACGTCTTGTATGAATTGGCACCCCCCCCACAGCCAAACACGTGCGCCCTGCAATACACTACCAAGTACAGTCTACCTCCCATAGGACATGTAATATGTGGAAGCCATCAATGTCCCCTAGATACAGATACACAGACACAGATATGCAGATACAGATATACATATATATATCTATATATATCTATACATACTACCCACTAGATATTGACATACATCTGTACAGCATCCCACTGCTCTGACATACATGACCTTTAAGGGAGGCCTGGCAGCAGTACATCTGGCAAGTATATGCACATGACATCTCACTGAGTAAGTACACTAGGCTGCTAGGCATGTAAGAATGCACTGTGCAGGCTACAGGCAGACTGGATCAACAGTGGCCTACATCTTGTATGGGGGAATGCACATGTACATGCATATATAGCAGGCTCAACAGCCATGTCACAGCACAGGGTAAGATACACCTGTGTGAAAGTGCATAACCACAACCAATGTGAACACAGTCACAGCCACATATGGTAAGCTGTCATATTATTACAGTATATGGACTATCTGTTCTGCACCATCCTCATATGTGCCACTCTACAGAATGACCTTACATATACTGGTTTGCTACACAGTTTGGTCTGATGGTTGTCTGTGGTATGGGGTATGTGTATGTATGGTCTTGCCAAACCTGTATGGCAAAATGGTACCATACAGTGGGCCAGCATGTAACATCAGATAGAAGGGGAGCTAGAACAATGACATCTACCACAGTCTGTACACAGGCTAATGTACATATTAACAATAAACACACTGCAGACATTCACCATCACTACACAGAACTCAGTACTGTGCAAACATCCACAGAATGTCCGGGTTATGTCATGAAATATAACCCCTACTGTACATAACGTGTAGCAATCTGATATATCACTGGCTTATCAGATATGATTACACTATTTATGGTGTACAGCATATATGCACCACTTCATGCACGACATATGCACAAAGGCTGACAGAGGTGTGGATGACAGCGCATACACAGGACCAGTATAGACATGTTGCTGTGAGAACCTCATAAATTTACCATTGTAACGGTGTTTGTTGCAACATATGTCCAATGAGGGATATGAAGTCAGTAACTGTCACGGCCTTCACCATCTACAGACTGCAATCCTCACATTACCTTCTGCATTCCACAGATAGATGCACTGTGGCTACCACATGAAACCAAACGCAGAGCACTGCCCAGTCTGCAGATGACCCTGAGATGGGGATTCCTCATATACATAGCACTGATATGGCAGGTATTGTGACATGTACGACAGGCATATCCAGACAAACACTGTTAAACCAACATTACTCCAGATGCAGTATAGCAGCACTTACAGTCTGTAGTCAGGTCATGCACATCACCCTCCTGTTTGTTGGCCTGTTTCCACAGTGTATGTTGTTAGAAGTAACCTCAATCCATCTGAGATGCTGTTTGCCGCCAAACAATAGATTTAGTTCCTGCTCACAGTGACTGAAAAGGGCCAACACCACCATGATGTTCTTTAGGTATTGAGTGTGTTTCCATGCATTTGACAATGGGAATTTTACCACAGCTTTTCCACATTCAATCAGCTAGGAAGGGCTGCAATTCATGCAGAGGCCATCAGCCGATCAGAGCATCACTTAAAATACACATGCTACTGCCTAAGCAAAGCAGGTGTGGGCCTCCCACATCCACCAGAGAGGGGTGGTGGAGGCAGACAGAGGCAAATATATGTCAGGGAGGGTGGAGAGAGTAAAACTGAAGCATGTTTGTGTCGCACACCTACCAGCATAGGGTATCAAACCCTGAAAACTATGTAGTGCTATCACAGTTTGATGCAGTTATTGGATGCGCCACATGGGTTACCTGCTGTGGAGCACTCAGAACATATATGTGATAGTGAGCGACATCTGCAACAGGGAAACGGTAGATATATGGTAGTTGACATACAAGTGCCTTTCTGCATGAACAGGTGCCAGCATCAACACAGGTACACTCACACAGGACGCACACACAGTGACACACTTGGCAGGGCCAGGGTGCAGCTCATCACTAGTAGGATTGCCACAACACATCAATGTGCAGGTATCACATGCACCACACAGGTCATAGGGAGGTCGTATGGGCAAGTGAGTATGAGGAGGTGTAAGACATCAGACAGCATGCTTCACTATGCCCTGGGGGTTGTAATAAGTGTGGATGTGTACATATTACCTACATACAACACACACACAAACACTGAGGTGCCCGTTCTGAGCATGCATGGGTGGTGTGTCTGCATGCAGGTGTGTGTGGTGGTCAACTGTATTAACCCAGCAGGCTTTACGAGGGTAGGGATGGAGTATACTTTGGCATCAGGCCACATGACAATGCTTTCTGCATTGTGGCTCAGGCCTGTAGTTTCTGCATTTGCCCACACAGGTGGAGTACTGCATCCCATCCAATCACCTGGGTGACTGTTGTGTGTGTGGCCAATGCACAGGCATCGCTTGCCATGGCATGTGTTCCTTAGTCCATGACATGGATGGCATCTGGGATGTGCACACCTCCCACATGCATGTACAGTGACATGTGCTACTGCACCAACGCAAGGGTGTCTACGCGCCCATGTTGTGAAAACAGATTATCATCAGATGCATCAGTCTTGCGCCACCTGTGGCAGGAACTGGTAATTGGCAGCAGGTTTACCACGCACCTACATTGATAGCATGCTACGTTAACAAGGCATTCTCTGATGTCAGAGTCATCTGTACATACAGGGCATCGTTGTCACGCGATGGTTAAACCCATGTCTGTTGTGAGTCATATATGAAGAGGCACTGAAGTACTTCTTCCCCAAGGTGTATTTCACAATGAATGACATCATCAGGATTGCCAACGACAGGGCATTTGAAATGTACTCACGAATGGCTAACCTATAAAGAGCATTGCTGCATACACAGACATTGAAACACACACAAAACATCCAGAACTGCCATGGATGGAGATGGAACCCTACCACCATTCTAAATCACACTACAGAGGTATGCAGTTACAGGACACGTGCTTACAGAGATTGCTGAGCTACAACCTTCCCAGAGGTGTATTTCTAGGTGGGTGACATCGGCAGTCTTGCCAAAGTTGAGTATATGAATTCTAAGGAGTGTGCGTACCCTAAAAAACATTGTTCTCTACTCAGTCAAAGACAGAAAGAGACATACGGACACAGATTCATACAGTTGCCAGTTCTGGGGTTGGAACATCTACTAAGCCATTATCACACACACTACAGCAGATACGCATGTTACAGGGCATGCTACGCGGGGATTACTGGGTTGCAACTCCTCTCAGAGGTGTATTTCCAGGTGAGTGACATCCAGCAGCCTTGCCTATACAGTTGAGTATATAAATTGTATGGAGTGTGAGTAGCCTAAAAGCATTGCTCTCCTCAGTCAGACACACACACACACACACACACACACACACACACACACACACACACACACACACACACACCCAAAATTTTTTTTTCTGGCCTGACACATAATGACTGCTGGTACAGGGTTGCCATGGACACATACTACCCACTAGATATTGACATACATCTGTACAGCATCCCACTGCTCTGACATACATGACCTTTAAGGGAGGCCTGGCAGCAGTACATCTGGCAAGTATATGCACATGACATCTCACTGAGTAAGTACACTAGGCTGCTAGGCATGTAAGAATGCACTGTGCAGGCTACAGGCAGACTGGATCAACAGTGGCCTACATCTTGTATGGGGGAATGCACATGTACATGCATATATAGCAGGCTCAACAGCCATGTCACAGCACAGGGTAAGATACACCTGTGTGAAAGTGCATAACCACAACCAATGTGAACACAGTCACAGCCACATATGGTAAGCTGTCATATTATTACAGTATATGGACTATCTGTTCTGCACCATCCTCATATGTGCCACTCACAGAATGACCTTACATATACTGGTTTGCTACACAGTTTGGTCTGATGGTTGTCTGTGGTATGGGGCATGTGTATGTATGGCCCTACAAACCTGTATGGCAAAATGGTACCATACAGTGGGCCAGCATGTAACATCAGATAGAAGGGGAGCTAGAACAATGACATCTACCACAGTCTGTACACAGGCTAATGTACATATTAACAATAAACACACTGCAGACATTCACCATCACTACACAGAACTCAGTACTGTGCAAACATCCACAGAATGTCCGGGTTATGTCATGAAATATAACCCCTACTGTACATAACGTGTAGCAATCTGATATATCACTGGCTTGTTATCAGATATGATGACACTATTTATGGTGTACAGCAAATATGCACCATTTCATACATGACATATGTACAAAGGTTGACAGAGGTGTGGCTGACAGCACATACACAGGACCAGTATAGACATGTTGCTGTGATAACCTCATAAATTTACCATTGTAACAGGGTTTGTTGCAACATATGTCCTATGAGGGATATGAAGTCAGTAACTTTCACGGCCTTCACCATCTACAGACTGCAATCCTCACATTACCTTCTGCATTCCACAGATAGATGCACTGTGGCTACCACATGAAACCAAACGCAGAGCACTGCCCAGTCTGCAGATGACCCTGGAGATGGGGATTCCTCATATACATAGCACTGATATGGCAGGTATTGTGACATGTACGACAGGCATATCCAGACAAACACTGTTAAACCAACATTACTCCAGATGCAGTATAGCAGCACTTACAGTCTGTAGTCAGGTCAGGCACATCACCCTCCTGTTTGTTGGCCTGTTTCCACAGTGTATGTTGTTAGAGGTAAATCCCCAATCCATCTGAGATGCTGTTTGCCAAACAATAGATTTAGTTCCTGCTCACAGTGACTGAAAAGGGCCAACACCACCATGATGTTCTTAGGTATTGGAGTGTGTTTCCATGCATTTGACAATGGGAATTTTACCACAGCTTTTCCACATTCAATCAGCTAGGGAAGGGCTGCAATTCATGCAGAGGCCATCAGCCGATCATGAGCATCACTTAAAATACACATGCTACTGCCTAAGCAAAGCAGGTGTGGGCCTCCCACATCCACCAGAGAGGGGGTGGTGGAGGCAGACAGAGGCAAATATATGTCAGGGAGGGGTGAGAGAGTAAAACTGAAGCATGTTTGTGTCACACACCTACCAGCATAGGGTATCAAACCCCTGAAAACTATGTAGTGCTATCACAGTTTGATGCAGTTATTGGATGCGCCACATGGGTTACCTGCTGTGGAGCACTCAGAACATATATGTGATAGTGAGCGACATCTGCAACAGGGAAACGGTAGATATATGGTAGTTGACATACAAGTGCCTTTCTGCATGAACAGGTGCCAGCATCAACACAGGTACACTCACACAGGGACGCACACACAGTGACACACTTGGCAGGGCCAGGAGTGCAACTCATCTCTAGTAGGATTGCCACAACACATCAATGTGCAGGTATCACATGCACCACACAGGTCATAGGGAGGTCGTATGGGCAAGGAGTATGAGGAGGTGTAAGACATCAGACAGCATGCTTCACTATGCCCTGGGGGGGTTGTAGTAAGTGTGGATGTGTACATACACACCATACAACACACACACAAACACACAAGGTGCCCGTTCTGACATGCATGGGTGCATGTCTGCATGGGTGTGTGGTGGTCAACTGTGCCAGCAGGCTTTACAAGGGTAGGGGATGGGTATACTTTGGCATCAGGCCACATGACAATGCTCTGCATTGTGGCTCAGGCCTGTAGTTTCTGCATTTGCCCACACAGGTGGGTACTGCATCCCCCATCCAATCACCTGGGTGACTGTTGTGTGTGTCCAATGCTGTGCATCACTTGCCATGTATGTGTTCCTTAGTCCATGACATGGATGGCATCTGGGATGTGCACACCTCCCACATGCATGTACAGTGACATGTGCTACTGTACCTGGGGTGTCTCGCCCATGTTGTGAAAACAGATTATCATCAGATGCATCAGTCTTGCCCACCTGTGGCAGGAACTGGTAATTGGCAGCAGGTTTACCCTGCACCTACATTGATAGCATGTTAACAAGCATTCTCTGATGTCAGAGTCATCTGTACATACAGGGCATGTTGTCACGCATGGTATGTCTGTTGTGAGTCACATATGAAGGCACTGAAGTACTTCTTCCCCAAAGGTGTATTTCACAATGAATGACATCATCAGGATTGCCAACGTAGGGCATTTGAAATGTACTGCGAATGACTAGCCTATAAAGCATTGCTCCATACACAGACATTGAAACACACACAAAACATCCAGAACTGCCATGGATGGAGATGGAACCCTACCACCATTCTAAATCACACTACAGAGGTATGCAGTTACAGGACACGCTACAGAGATTACTGAGCTACAACCTTCCCAGAGGTGTATTTCTAGGTGGGTGACATCGGCAGTCTTGCCAAAGTTGAGTATATGAATTCTAAGGAGTGTGCGTACCCTAAAAAACATTGTTCTCTACTCAGTCAAAGACAGAAAGAGACATACGGACACACAGATTCACATACAGTTGCCAGTTCTGGGGTTGGAACATCTACTAACTACATTATCACACTACAGCAGTACGCAGTTACAGGGCATGCTACGGGGATTACTGGGTTATGACTTTCTCAGAGGTGTATTTCCAGGTGAGTGACATCAGCAGCCTTGCCACAGTTGAGTATATAAATTGTATGGAGTGTGAGTAGCCTAAAAAGCATTGCTCTCTACTCAGTCAGACACACACACACACACACACACACACACACACACACACACACACACACACACACACACACACACACACACACAAACACAGTTGGCAAGTCTAGGGTTAGAACACCTACTTATTTATTTTATCATGCTACAGCAGTATACAGTTAGAGGACGCGCTGCAGAGATTACTAGGTTATGATTTTCCCAGAGTTGTATTTCTAGGTGAGTGACATAAGCAGCCTTGCCGAAGTTGAGTATATGATTTGTACAGACTGTGAATAGGCTAAAAATCATTGCTCTCTACTCAGTCAGACACACACACACAAACACAGTTGGCAAGTCTGGGGTTAGAAAACCTACTTAACTAATTTATCATACTACAGCAGTACACAGTTACAGGATGCACTACGGAGATTACTGGGCTATAAATTTCCCAGAGTTATATTTCTAGGTGTGTGACATCAGCAGCCTTGCCAAAATTGACTATATGAATTGTACGGATTGTGAGTAGCCTAAAAAACATTGTTTTCTACTCAGTCAGACACACACAGATTTACACACAAACACACATGGTTGCCAGGTCTGGGATTAGAACACCTACCTAACTAATTTATCACACTACAGCAGTACGCAGTTACAGAATGTGCTACGGGGACTACTGGACTATGATTTTCCCAGAGGTATCTTTCTAGGTGAGTGACATCAGCAGCCTTGCCAAAGTTGAGTATATGAATTGTACGGAGTGTGAGTAGCCTAAAAAGCATTTCCCTCTACACAGTCAGACAGACAGACATGCACACAAACACACACTCACACAATTGCCAAGTCTGGGGTTAGAACTACTATCTAACTAGTTTATCACTACAGCAGTACACAGTTATGGGATGCACCATGGAGATTACTGAGCTACAGCTCTCCCAAAGGTGTATTTCACATTGGATGACCACAGCAGGCTTGTCATAATACTGCTATGGGGAGGGCAGTGTGTGCATGGGCCATAACCCATTCATGTTGGGGTTGACATGCCACATGCGGGCACATATGGGGTCATATGTCACAGGTACGTGCATACAGCTACTAGATGACTACTTCCTTGTACAGTCATGTTGCACAGCTGGCATGTGCAGCACATAGTCTGTCATGCTGACAGATACTGGTGGCTAGTATCTGCAGTGAGCGACATCTGCACCTCATGTGTTTGAGGCCCTTTGGCTGTGTGTTGGGTGGGACAGGCCCGGATGGCTCCTTGTCACAGTCACCCTCTTCCACACATCTATGTCTGTCTACCTTTGGCTTATTATAGCGTGTTGTCCTTACATATACGTCTGTATTCCTATCCAGTGTGTGTGCAAGGCAGGAGTGGTGCATACTGACATGTGTCTGCATTAAGAACTGTGACTGACAGATATGTCTGGTTCACTGGTGTTTGCAGACATGGCCTTCATGTGTGTGAGCATGCCCAGTATGACCTTTCAATATATTGTTGACTGACATTGCCTTCATTCCTCTAAGTGTGTGAGCATGCCCAGTATGGCCATCTGTATTGCATGTGTGGATCAAGTCCAGGTAGTTTGTACTGCGGTGCTGACCTTTGTGTCATACACTGACAGGTAGCATGCTGTGTCTGCAGCGTATCAATCGGTCATTTGGCAGTGACTGTTGCTACATTTCTACATAGCGGGGGGGGGCACCTGACTGTTTCTACATTTCTATACAGTAGTGAGGGGCACACCTGACTGTTACTATAAGTGTATGTTGGATGGGGGGGCACACCTTACACTTGTACACATTTGCTAGGACTGTACTGGTATGTCAGGTACTCCATTTCAGTCTGTAGTCTTACCTATCGTGCTGGCTAGAGGCATACCAGTGTACTACAGATCTTAGCTTTAATTACCTACATGTTAGTTTCTGACTTCCTAGCCTTCACAACTTACATCCAACTGCCTGGCCTGCTGTAGTCTGTCTGTGTAGGCCTGGGGGAGGGGTTACCCATAGGGCTCATTCATAGGCCATAGTACAGCATTTGTTTGTGTTTGTCTACACCTGTCCTGCTGGCTGAGACTGTTGTTGGGTATGTGAACCTGGCATGTGTGGGTCTTATGGACACACATGTTGCTCAGCCCATTTCCTGCAGTGGGTTTTGTCACCCTGTGTAGTACTTGCTACTATGGTGACTCCAGTATGTGTTACAGATGTCATGGTGGCACTATGGGTGTCTACTGTCAGCTGCCTTAACATTCGGCCACCCCATTCCCTTGCATGCTCACATCCATACCACAGTTACAGGCAACAACACATTCTATTCCATTTGGCAATTGGTAGGTTGATTGACTTACCTTGAGGGTGTGCCATATTGAGAATGGTGCTGGAGGGCTGCCTATGTCAGATGCACATAGTACACTCCCTATACATGGTTGAGCACAGGTAGTGTCATGTTTGGCATCCCTTTTACTGTCTGTACAAGTCATAGAGAGGTGTCATTCCCTGAGTCCCTACTGTGTCAGTGCATATGCTATGCATTGCCTCTTTGCCAAGGCCATGGCATACTGGGCATGCCTCCTTCTGCCTACTGAAGCAGGCTCAGGTTGTTCCTCCTCCAAGTCACTCTGTGCATGTACAGGCCTTGGCATTGGTGGGGGACTCTATGGCCCTGTTCCATGCTCTTCCTGCTGCAGCTGTTTCCATGGGATCATATTTTGTAGCATAGCACAAACCATAACAATTTGGGAACATGTTGCTGTTGAATACTGCAAGGCTCCACCGGATGTATTCAGACACCGGAACCATGACCTGAGCATCCCAAACACATGTTCTATTAAATGTCTGGCCTGTGCGTGTGCCTCATTATGGCTTTGTTGTTCAGGTGTGTGTGCATTTCTGATGGGTGTCATCAGCCACGGCTCCAGTGGGTACCCAGCATCCCCCACTAGGTGACTGTAGGGGATGTCCACATTGGCAAATCTGTGGTACAGCTGCATAAGATGCCATATGTATGAATCGTCATAGCTTCCAGGGCAGCCAGCACACACATTCATTATAATGCCCTGGGCATCCCATACAACTTGGCAGTTGATGGAGAGGATGCCTCTGTGGTTGATGTAGGCCCTAACCTGCCCACTGGGTGGTGCTTTGATGCATAAGTGCGTGCAGTCTATAGCACCCACTACCCCAGGGTATTCTGCTATTTGGTGGGAGAGACACATATTGCTGGTCAACACCTCACGTGTGTTGAGGAAATATATGTGCTCACTGGCATGTGCTGACATGGCATCCAGGAACTGGTGGAATACTCTGGATGCTGATGCCTGTGAGATCCCCATGATATCCCCAGTTGTGCTTTGGGAGGTACCTGTGGCTAGTATACCTAGGCCTACACATACCTTGGTATCCAATGGGATGGGTTCCCCTCAGCCAGTTTGGTGTGTCAGGGGTGGCCGGCACAGCTCAACAGTTTGCTGTAGGAGGTCTCTGTCCACCCTATAGCACTCCACTATCTCCAGCTCATGTAGCCCCTGGTAAGTTGCCCTTGGTCTGTACACTCTTCTCTGTCTCCCCACTGTAGATTGTTCAGCAACATTCACATCCTCACCACCCTCAGCCTCTTGCACATGTTGTTCTATGTTGCCTGCTGCAGCCCTTCTCATTTTGTAGGTTTGTTTGTTAAAATTTCCCCACTTGTATACACAGGTGGTGTAGAGTGTGGAAAACCAGAGGGGAAGGTGTTTGCTTAGTTTCTAGTAGTGTTCTGGGCTGGTCTGCTGCTTGTGTAATTTGGCTGATTCTGATACATTTCACCTGTCAGCTCAGCTAGTTATCCTTGATTACCTTCCTACTGCTCTTTTCCTTTCCCATTGACTCCCTGTTTAAGCCCGTGTGTGCACCCTGCAAACAAAGTGCTCAAATGTACACAGAGCTGCTATTTCCTTGTTTAACTTCTTTTTTCTTCCATAAAACCCGGTGTGCGGTGTGCACACCTGCTTACACTTTGTAAAGAGTGCTAGGCAGGTTTAGACACACCCCTAACTTAGCTGTGCTAATCTAGGAACAACTCTGAGCCACAGGGCTCCGATCCACTTACAGTATGTCTGACATATGCCCCCATGATGTCACCTATATCCTAGTCTTGCACCCAGCTATTTATACTCTTACACTCTTGGGACCTGCCTCACACCCCGGGGAGAACTGGGATTCACTATCCTTCAACTCATTTGCATAGGATTGCCTGCTAATGCATGGTTACATGTCCCACACTGAGCCTCCCCCCTTAGCAGCCATTACTCACTGGCCAGGTTGTCTTCTGCCTGCCATTGACTTGCATGGCAGACTACTGCTTTTAGTTAGAATGCCTATTTTAGGTTTATTTTATTATTTTCCCCCCAATCCCATTTGCGCGCCGCTGCCCTATGCTTAAACAGGTGTGATCGGCGAAAAAAAAAGTTGTTTTTTTTTAAACATTTTGCAATGCCAATGGCCTTCCACTTGGCCATTGGCATGCTTCCTCAATGATGTGCAGCCTTTATTTGGAGCTGTCATAGCTCTGTTTTGGAGTTTGCAGTACCGTACTCGGTTACTGAGTACATTTCTGTATATTACGCTAGTCCTGCACGCCCTGATTCCTGCTTCCTGGATGGCATATTTACCTCATTTGCATGGTTTTCACCTGTAAATGGAGTGATTTGCATACAGGGGCTGGGGACGTGCAGCACTAGTGCTACAGTGCTCACGCACGTCAGACATGCATGTACGTGGATCGCTCGGCCGCCATATTGGAGAAATTTCATCTAACACTAATCATGCACACCGTGCAAGCTTTTAAGAATCTGAAGGTCTGATTGCAAAGTGCTTTCTGTCCAATTTTATTTGATCCCAAAAGTACAGTCTACAACAAAATATAAACTGATAGTCACTTTGTTTATTGCTTGTACTGTATTCAACAATCTCTCTGCACACCAGTTTGACAGTGATATTTCTTGCTGTTGTTTCTTTCTTGTATTTGTCACAGCATCTTTTAGCCCATAGAAGTACTTTTGGCTGAGACAAACTGGAGAGGTGGAGAGGAGCAGTAACACGTAATAACAGAGGAATAGATGGGAGGTCAAAGTGGCAAATGTCCTGGGTAAAAACTTTTATGTGCTTGCAATTATTCTTCAGAAGAAAGCTGTAAGCCATAGCTATCATATCCATTTTTTCCTGGAAATGCATTACTCTGTTTAAGGGAAAATTTACATATCTGCTGCTTCAGCTTAACATTTTAAAATCTGCTTTTTAGCAGATGGCAACTAACAAAATAAAATTATATTTTTAACAATAAAAGAAAAAGGGAAATTAGTGCTCTTGTCAGAAGCAACAATGAACACAGGAAATAACAGTATTCAACCAATAAATGAGTAGAGAAACAGGAATATAAAGGGCCAGATTCCTAAAGAAAGTTGTGGACAGTGCAGTGCACCAAATGAAGTTGTCAGTGCATCAGTGACAGACCTGATTCCATATCTCATGGTAAAACAAGCATAAGATAACTGCAGACTCTGTGCAAGCCTGGCTGATTGCAATATTTAATGGGTGCACCGAATATAAATGAAATGTGACAGAATACTTCGAAGAAATTTTTCTGAGAGGACTTAGAGGAGACTTTTTTTTTCTTTACATTTAACACTACTTTAGTCTACAAATTCCTAAGCAATCCTGCAGATTCTACAAAATTAAAATAAAAAACATGCAACCGACATTTAACACACTAGTACAGGCTGGAGTACTGCAAGCCACAATAGAATATGATCTGTAAATGTGTCCCAGAAGGCAGCCAGCAAGGTTGACCCAGGCTACCATTAAACTAGCTGTCTGAACAGAAAATAATAGATACAGATCAGATACAGAGTGCTATAGAAAACTGTGTGCAGGACATTTGTACCCATAGGTACACTTGCAGTCTTTGGGGTAACTCAGTACCAGTAGAAACAAAAGTGTACCTAAATCTGGGTATATTTGTCTCTGGGACATTTCAGCAGAATATGGAAGATGTAGCAGATGTGTCCCAGTCACATTCTCACACAGTTTCTGGCAGCAGTGTGCACCAAGATGGATGAATACTTCCACTTCTCACTGACAGCCATGGAGTGCAGAACTGTCATGCAAAATTCTATGCCATACTCAACTTTGCCTGTGTCCTCAGTATAATATACTGGGCCCGTATCCCAATCAAAACCCCATCTGTACCTGATGGGGTTTTGATTGAAAGGGATGGCCATCTCTCGTTAATCAGGGGGTATGCTCCACAGATGGCTTCATTACTAATATAATGGCAGCCCACACCCCCATACTGTACATGATGCAGCAATTTGGAGGGAAGGTGCTCTGAGAGCTGTACTCTAACATGGCGAAATAATGGAAGGGCTCCTACTAGGTAAGTACATGACCAACACTAAAAAATAAGCAGTAGAAGACTTTTCAACAGGAAGAAAGATGACTGAATATTCCTTCTCATCTACATAAAAACAGCTAACTGGGGTTATCTGTTGGAGGCTTGGGGCTTATGATGCTATACAGATGCTATACAGAATAACAATGTCGGCTGAGGATGCATACAACAGAGCACACACCACAACATGAAACACCATTGAGCATGCATTTTGTGTACTGAAAGCAAAGTTTAGATGTCTGGTCACATCTGGGGATGCACTCCAATGCACATCAGAAAAGGCATCACAGATGGTCACCATGTGTGCCAAGCTGCACAACATGATAACATCAAAATGTGATGGCCTACCAGCTGCAGGTTCACATGATCTACCCAAAGAACCACAAATGTCTGATGTGGACCTATCAGAGCTATCACAGGATGATCAGGAGGTCAAGGGGATGGGGGATAAGGCTATATGTCTGGGTCTATATTATAATAGTGAAAATCCTTTTAAGCGAATGCGAAAACGCCAACACGTATTGCGCGAACTGAGATTATGCTGAACGTACTAAACCACAAAATTCAAAAAGTCAAAGTGTCATGGTTGGCCTGTCTGCGTACAGCTCCGTAAGGTAAGTGTACTATAGTTATGGACCTTAGGGTTAGGGTGCGGGTTAAGGTAAGTGCATAGATAGTAACGTATGTAAGGTTTAATGTAGGGTTAGAAGAAGGGTTTTGGTGCTTTACTTTAGGGTTAGAAGTATGGTTTTGGTTAGTGTATGTATGTGGTTTATTTATTTTGTTTGGGTAGGCAGTATGTACTGGGAGGTGGAGTTGGCTGACTATGGGGATTCGACTTTTTGTATTTCGTGGTTTAGTATGTTCGGTATATTCTCGGTTCGCGCAATACATGTCGGTGTTTTCGCATTCACTTAAAAGGATTTTCGATAATATAATATAGACCCTATATGTCCTACATCAGGCAACATGGCAGCATCTGACACACACCTTTGAGACATGACAATCCATATGTACAAATGTACACAGACTAAACTGTGATGTTCACATAGTGTTGCCCCACAACAGCAGCACAGAGGACAACTAATGCAAAGAAACCATTAGTTGTCCACATGGAACATCATGCATAACAGAAGTATATGAGTTACCTGAATAGTTTATTTACACACCATAGCATGGAGTTCATCACAATGTCTACATAAGAAACATCACTGCATAAATTCTTCCTCCAAGGTACATCACCAAAGAGGACCACACTGGCATATGTGTGGCATGCAGCAGGTGTGCACAACAGATGTTGTCATTATACAGGTAGGATATCATCATATAGATGGCTACCAGATAAAGGCAGCTGTACAACATCCATCACTGCAATAAATCTAGCCCATGCAGTGCAGACGAATGTATCAGGGCAAAAATAACCTAAATGTAGGGGTCTCACACTAACAGTGAAGCATTACACATAGCACGGTGATGTGTAACAGTGCTGTACAACACATTATACAGCATACAACAGCATGAGTAATGACAAACATGACAAGGAATGGCCACACTGAAACATACCACAAACAAGTTTCACATCCATGGAACATGCAGCATTGTTTGAGATACAGCAACAGAGGTATATAGTTGAGTGGAATCAAAAAGGTTTGAGAAGGTAATAATGGGAAGTACATGTCAGCAAGAGGATAGCAAAGGGAAACTGGATAACAGATCCTACATGGACTGACTTAAAGCCCTGTCACTACAAGCAGTATCCTACAGACTTCGAAGAGGTGACCTGTGTCTGGCATACAAGGCATCCTCAGACCTAGTGCTGATGAAGTTACTGCATAGCAGCAAATCAGATACATCAGAAGTACTCAGTCTGGGGAGCTAAGCTTCTCCTGCAACATAATCAGAATGGTTTGGAGGGACAGGTATATCTTGCAAGGATACTGCTGCTCAGGGACAGACTTCATCCACATAAAACAAAGTTCATTCCTGTCCATATTCAAGCACAACTTGGGTGTATGGACTGGAAACAGAAAATTTACCTCAGGACTGCCCCCAGTACTATTTAATGGACATAGGCAGCTCCTAAATATTTTATCCCATGCACGGGTCTGCTCAAATTATTGACAGTATGATCCTAATTATTCTCATTAGGGGTAATATGTAACTATCGACCGCAGGATGGTTAGAGCCAATCTCTAACCAAATGGGATAGCTTAATTTGAGCATAAAAAGGGAAATTGGCTAGGCTTAAACTGGTCCTCAAGGGCAACTAGCCTAGTACTTATTTACGAACCTATGAAACTATAAGTGCATTTAGTGCTGAGGGTAAGGCATGTGCAGTACCATATTAAAATGATGTAAGTAACACTGGTATGCATATAGTCATATTTGTACATGCTGAACTGGCAGACAACAATGAAGTGCGTAATGTAGCAATCAGTGCTGGATAACTAAAGATTACATGGTGTTAATCATAAAAATACTCGGCATATATCAACTGGCAAGAAATGCAAGCATGGAAGCATGGACATCATTTCATAGAATTGCTGCCTTGGATATCTGAACTAATTTGTAATTTTGACAAATATGTACAACACATCAGAACTTGAAAGTAGTCAGATCAGATAAATGATGAGAAAAACCTATTTCAACTTTCTGATTTAAAATCCAGTATTTGTGCTTGTTTCCCACCTGTCCTATAACTAGTCTAGTCCAGATACAGATTTGCTATATCCAGGACTTATTGTAAGCTTCTGAATGGTGCCAAAGTCTGCTCTTCAACTTTTCCCATAGATCTGCTAGTTCTCTCCTCTACTGCACTTTTACTAGCTTATTAGTCTAGCACTTTACCAGACTTCTTGTAGCAATTATTGTAGCACACAAAAGTGATACCAGCACTAAGCATTCTACAAGGAAACAGCTCCAGTACTTATTATTAATGCCCACCCCTCCAGGCCTGTCTAAAGGTCAGTTCCCTATGCTTTCCCCTATTAACCTGGTGAACTTGGACATCCTAAGGCAATGTAGCAACTGCCTCATGTACACAGACAACCCTCTCCTTTTACTTCCCAACACTTAGACTTGTGAGAGATACACTTATATATCCAAATTGGAAGCCACTCACTCTCTAGCCAAAACCAGAATAGCTGGTCAAGAGGAGAAGGTTAACACTTGCGCCACACCACCTGGAACACATAGCCCTCCAGAACACACATCAGCACTGGCTTCACATAAAAACACAAACCTTATACCCACCTTTGCGGAGGCTCTCAGTAAAAATCTATCTAAACAGCAGAGACCTTCAAGGCAGAAATGCACTCGATCACCACAACACAACACTAATCACAAGACACATAACTCTCCTAAACAGTTTGCCACCCAACCAAAGCCCCTAAGGCAAAATAGCATGCCCAACTCGCTAGTCATAGATGACTCGATAGTGAGGCACACTTATGTCCCACTCAATAGGTTTAATAAGGAGAAAGTAACAGTCAGCTGCCTATCAGGTGCCAGGATCTGCCACATAATGCATGCACTCAGGTCCCTCGACAACAGGTACAAATATGACTCTGTCATTGTACAATTGTACATGTGGGTGTGAATGACCTGAGAAGAACCTCCCTGGACTACATGAAAAGAGACATGGAGGAGCTTTCAGATTATGTAGCCCAGGCGGGTATGACCTTAGCCCTTAGCAGTACCCTACCATCACCCAGAATGATACCACATTACAAGCAGAAAATTATTGATTTCAAAAATTGGTTAAATTTTTTGTGTCATTCTAAGGGGATCCATTATCTGTCTGCCTGGGTTGACATGACTGACAGACATCAAAGCTTTGTCAGAGATGGCCTGCATCTGTCATCCTTGGGCTTCTGGATACTCACTCTTGCCTCCCCTATAGTGCCTTTTTTAGGTGGTGTTCAAAAGACCAAATTACCACCATAACAGCTACAAACAAATGCAATCTGAGGGTCATGCTGCTCAACGCTAGACGTCTAAATTTCAAAATGTACTCCCTCAAAGCACTCCTTAAAATGGAGAACATTGACATTTGTACTGTAACAGGTTCAAGGCAGCAGAAAGCACCCCTACACTACCAGGCTATAACTCATTCCACACTTTTCGGCCCCAGAACTTGGTCAGAAGCTCCAAAGGCAGTGGTGTTTCCATATTCATAAAGGATGCGCACACCTCCAGACTGGTAGCCCAACATGGCACATCAGAGATACTTCAGGTGCAGCTAACATTGCAATTCAGGTCATAGCCTACTACAGCTCCTCAACTATGTCCCAAGACTCACACTCCACATTCCTAAACACCCTGGATAATATTAGTGTCCAACCTAACACTTTCATACTGAGCAACTTCAACTACCCCTCCATTAACTGGGAAAACTATTCATGTACCAATACACTTGTCCAGCGTTTCCTGGAATTCATTAATTTCAATGCCCTGGACCAGCTTATTCTTATCCCCATTACAGGTAGCACCATCCTTGACCTGGTCATTACTAACATGGGTGACCATTGCTCTAAACCAATAGTCAACTCCTCCCTGATTAGATTTGACCAGAAACTAATCACCTTGGAAATCCACATCCCTCTCACACCCCCACCCCTGAAAAGGTAACCACCATGAAAAAATTATCCAAAGCTAACTTTTGGCTCCTAAAAACAGAGGTGGCTAACTTCACGGCACCCATGCAAATGGAGAATAGTTGCATAACTACCAAATCATACACCAATGCACTGTATGAACATGTACAAAAATGCATGGATCTTGTCAAACCCAATAGAAACAAGAAGCTCTCCTCCAAAAATAGGAAACCAGTCTGGTGGTCCCATGCCATAAACAAACTTTAAAACAGAAGGAGGAAACTGATGCAGAATAAGGTGAAGTCCCAAGACTGGAAAAATTCCTTTATCAGCCTCAACAAAAACTTGAGATCCCTCATAAAATCCTCTAAAGCTAGCTATGAAAACAGAATTGCAGCAGATAGTAAAGACAACCACAAGGAGTTCTATAATTATGTAAAGAATGTCCTTGGCAATACCCAGATTTGCTCTGAGCTACTGCACTATGGTACCTCCTAAACCGAGCCAACAGATATTGCCAATATACTGGCCAACAGATTCAGTGCCAACTTTACCCTCTCTCTCTCCTCCCAAAGGACCTATTACATGACATTAACAGTAGATGGTCAGGCACCCAGTATTACTGCTGCACAGGTTAAAACAGCACTGTCCAAGGCCAAGAATGCAGCTTCTATGGGACCTGATAATATCCCCGGCTGTGCTCTACATGAACTACAGAGTGAACTGGCACCTCACCTGTGTGCTCTGTTCAATCACAGCCCCACTTCAGCCTTTGTCTCTACCGAGTGGTGCACTGCTAGAGTCATCCCTCTCCACAAAAGTGGAGCGACTATAGACCCTGAGAACTATTGCCCCATTAGCCTAATGAGTCTGATATGCAAAGCTATGGAATGCATCATTGTGGACCTAATAAACAAGGATATAGGGAATCGCCAAACTCTGGATCCCACACAGTTTGGTTTTGTGAAGTGTAGATCATGCCTGCTCAATTTGGTCGACTTCTTTGAGTCAGTCACCAGAGCTGTGGATGAAGGCAAGGTGGTTCATACAGCCTACCTTGATCTGGCCAAGGCCTTTGATACCATTCCCCACTCAAGTATCAGAAAAACTCAGTAAGTTAGGCATCAACCCCTATATCACTAGGTGGGTTGCAAACTGGCTCACCGATAGAACCCACAGTGTGAAAGTAGCTGACTCCAAGTCAGACTGCTGACCAGTCATGAGTGGAGTCCCACAGGGTTCAGTCCTGAGTCCTCTCCTGTTTGGTATATACTTCTCTGAAGTCCAGGCCAACACGAAGGGACTCTGGCTGACAAAGTTCACAGACGATTGCAAGTTGGGAGCTATTATTAACTCCCCAAGTGATGCTGACATCCTACAGAAAGGCCTCACTGAGACCAATGACTGGTGTCAGAACCATGGCCTTAAGCTCAATGCCAAAAAATGTTCGTCATACCCTTTGGGAAAACCCAGTTCCCATGAATTACCACATTGATGGTAGTCTACTGAACACAGAAGGCATTATATGAGATCTGGGAACACAGGTTTATAGCATCCTCTCTTTTGACCACCACATTGCCACTGTGGTCAGAAAGTCCTTCTATGTGGCACATCTCATTACTAAGGGATTCACATCCAAGAAGAAAGAGGTCATTGTCTCCCTCTACTCTTCCCTCATTAGGCCAATCATTGAGTACAATGCCCCATTTGGCATATACCTCACTAGACACCTGCAACAACTGGAGAGGCTGCAAAAGTACCTCACAAAGAGGATTCTAGGCCTTAAGCACTTGTCCTATATGGACAGACTCAAAACAACTCCAACTATTCTCTGTCTCATATCACCTACTTAGAGGTGATCTCTGCTTGACTTACAAAGCCATGCCTGACCCATCTCTGTTAGAAATGCTACATCTAAAGAAATCCCAATTCCTCTACACCACATGCTCCAGAGACCTCAACCTCATTACCACAATCAACAGAATGTGCTGGAAGGACAGGTTCATAACCCAGATACTGCCCATGCTATGGAATAGACTTCACATACATGTCAAACAGAGTACCTCACTGGCCCTCTTCAAGAGAAATCTTGATGAATGGATGGGAAATAGAAAATTCACCCCAAGGATCACTCCAGTGGCTCTACTTGAAAGAGGCACTGGGAACTAAGGTCGGGTGGCACAATGCCAGGGTAATCCTATAGGCTAGGCTTGTAAAGGCTCCAGGGCCATTAGCGTAGTACACACCTATGAACATTTATGAAACTGCATAGAGATGCATTAGACAGTCATTAGTACAGCAATCATCATTGCAACATGGTCAGAATGTCACAACAGGATACATATTGGATCAGTCATTTACTCTAACACAGTCCAGAGAACTCATGTTGATGGCTCACACTGAGGTCATGGCCACCCCTGCCATGTTTGGAAAGGATTAGCCCATAGTGCTGTACTGAGGAGCTGGATGTAATGACACTGACATTCTGGGACACAATGTGGGTGGAGCAGCAGCAGTAGTAGTGCAATGTATCTGTCTGAATGTGATTACTGAGATCACAGTTGACTGACCAACAGCAGATGTGCATGCACATTGTAGCACAGACATTGATGTTCAAGGGCCATGCGAGGGTCTAATGAGAGGGTGTCTGCCTCTCCCCACTGGAGGTAATCTGCTTAGTACAGTTAGGGCACATAACACTCAGTTCATACTACAGCACTGATAATGTACCTGTTTATGGAACAAGGAAATGTGAATATCATAAATCACATATGTGCTAAGCAGCGTCGCACTATTGCAATCATATGAGCAATCCTATCAGGTCTATCTGTGCCTGATGTTGCAACGTCCATGTTGAGCAAAGATGTATTTGTAGTTTAAAATGGCAAACAAATAAAACTATGTGGGTATATTCTTCAGTCATAACAGGAGGCAGATGCAAACAACAGGTATGTGTCACACAGAATATGAAGACACATGACAAATGGTGCTGCTGTTCTAATGTCAATGGTGTTACGCAAGTGAAACACACAACACTACACATGTTGTTGACAGTGTTTTCTAGGTACTGTGTAGGTAAGATAACATGTTATAACACTTACCTTGAGCATCCACAGCAGTTATGTTGTCACATTCATGACATAATTCTGATGCTATAACACACATATAACAATAAGGTAAGAAATGTGAATAAATGTTCTTCAATGAGCATTGGAGTATGCTTCAGTTTTTATGAATGTCAGAAATACCTGTACATCTTGGAACACTTGCCTCAATACCTCCAATGGATATCCAATGATCCTGGCAAGTTTTGTGATGAGAGGCCAGGAGCAATGATATCTCTTCTGGGGGAAGCAATAGTGGCCAACCTCCAGTGGCATTCCTCACCATCTCATAGCAGCAGATTATGTGGATTGCATGGAGAATTATTTCAGAGCAGTATCACTGGCAAGTCTCCCTGTATCTGTTTTGTCCACCCACACCACTGATCGTATTTGTGAGATCCAGCCACACTTGCTGCCTGGTCATAGTATTGCCCATTCCTCCTAGCAGGTTCCACCCCTGCTGGCACAGAGCCTCTAAAATTATTTCATTTTTACATGGTGAAAATTTTTTCCTCGTATTTTGGTTAGATATCTGAAAGACAGGGTGTTATGCACATCTTAGAATTTATATAGGGGTTCACATAGTGACATGTCAGTGTTTAAAGCATATGCCAAATGAATATGTCAACTCTCATTTACAGTACATTGGTATTCAAAACAGTCTCTGTTGTCTATATTACAGTCATGAACAGATAAACAGAAGGAACATATTTGAGCAGTAGATCCACATACCATAATGTCATGAGCATACATCTCCACAGCTATTAACCCATTCTATGTATTTGGATATGTTATATATGCAGAGGTGGGATTTGAATCCATATCAGTAGATAATTTTGAGAAATAAGGGCCTAATACCTAAGCAATGTGCCAGAGCTTCAGTAACACTAAACCGGTGTTGCCATTTACATGTATATCCAAGTGCACCTACCATTTCTACTTCAAGCATGTTGAATGCACCATAAATGTTATTCAATAAGTGACAGACAGAATCAGAAATATAACCATCATGATATGGTAAACAACACAATTATTGACAATTTCCAGAAACAAGGCAGAAAAACATCAGCTTATGAAAATGAACAGGTATGCAGTCATGGCTACACATTATAGCAACAAACAACATAAATACTAAGTCATCCTGATGTTACCTGAATTTCATTGAATGTAATCACAGGTACCATTTTATGATTAAGCATCAGAAAGCATCCGTAAGTCAGTCCCTGAACATACAACATGCATAGAACCAATTAAATCATCATTAACCTATTTCAGACATTATAAGTTAATCTGCAGTACCTACAGATATGAGCAGAGTCCTTCCGCATATGTAGTTCACTGGGGCTGGTGTGCTTGTAGCCATACAACTGCATATGAGAAAGACCTCCATGATAATGATGTACATGTACCCCAATGTACATGCATGTTTGGGAAGACTATAACCATCCTTTAGGTAAAAGACATATTGCAATGCAAAGAATTACACATAACTTATTTATGAAAATATGTTTAATTGTTTTTTCATAGAACACTATGAACATATGAAAGTGATAATAACACTGTATTCCACAACAGTAATGCAAGCAGGCGACAGCTTACTTTGGCAACTAGCTTTCAGGCAGCAATATCTCACAGTGAGGTTAGCTAAGTGCACATACCTTTTAAATCCCATTTGCACCATACAGAAATAATGAGGATCATTAGCATTCATTGTTTTAAAATCCCGTTCACCAGCGTAAGTTCTTAAATCTTGATGCATTAACCAATTTCTTGGTGTAGGTATTCAGTGCGCAGTGCAACTGCCCAATAAGTATCAATGAATGAGAGTAACTGTAACACATGTCCAAAGCTCATTGGGTATATATTATCTAATCAAAGAGTGAATTCCACGAACTGCATCTACATCGAAAAAGCAATTCAGCGAATCTGCTCTTGTGGAGGGCTGCTCCCCCCACATCCCCCACTAATTAAACTGCTCCAACTACAAAAATATTGTACTCCAAACCAAAAAACAAACATTGTAACTGTGCTGATTACTACAATCCTTTATTTCATAAAGTGCTTTTCGTCCAGATACAATTCATGAACTTCTTCAGATGAATTACTTGTAAATTAATGACATTTAAGTAGCAATTCAAACAAGTCAGCTGATATAAGAACTTAGAAGTTTAAAGATACATACTACCTATTTAGTTAGTTTGAACAATCATTCTTAAAATCTCAGTAAAAATTAAATATATACCTAAAATTTTTATATATAAAAGAAATTTATAATTTATAAAATTTATAAAAATATATGTATACAATATATATATATATATATATATATATATATATATATATATATATATACATATATATGCAAAGTTGTTTAAACAACTTTTAGATTAACTATTTTCTTTCAGCAGCAAATTATTTTTAACACCTTTATACATTTTTGTCACATATTTTTAACCATACTTCAAGTGTTATATATATTGAATGCATGTATCCTACTTGGGACTATATCCATACATTCTAATACATAATTTATTTGAAATAATTGCATTTCTCATTCAGACTTATATTTAATTCATATTCAGTTTATTATGTCTAGTGTGTTACTATCTGCCTAAACTTTTTATTTTTAACATAGGCATTATCGAACACATATTGTTCAAACCTGGGCAATTATATGCATACAATTGTATTTGCCATATCAATTCCAGTCTTTCAAGTTCTAATTCCATAGGCCCTCCCCTCATATTTGTTACTACTTGTTCCAATATCCAAAATTTAAATTCATGGTTGGGGTATTCTTGCATATGTTTTGCTAAAGCACTGTCTTGATTAGATTTATTGATACTATACACATGGTCATATATTCGATCCCTTAACCTACGTATTGTTTTTCCAATATAGTAACTAAAACAGTATTGACACTTAGCTAAATATACAACCATTTTAGAATTACAGTTGTATTTACCTTTACTCGCCAATACCTTTTTGTTAATGGTAATTGATGTTCCCACCTGAATATATTTACAGTATGGGCAACCATTACATTGTTGCATACCCTTGTTTTTATTAACCATATTTTGTGTACATTCAAACAGATTTTTTAAATTTTTATCTCTTCTTGTAGTGAATTTTGGGATTGTTCCTAATTTCTCCAATAAGTCCTTATCTTGTGTAATAATATTCCAGTTTTTATATACAATATTTCTTATGTACTGGAAATCCATATTGTATGTTATCACAAAATTGATGGTCTGTTGGAATGTATTAATAGATCGGTCATTATTTAAAACTATTTCCTGCAAATATTCTGACATACTACCATGTCCTGAAGTTATAATGACATTTTCTACTCCATTATTTCTAAGTATTGGTTTATATATTCCCTTAGATCTTTTTCCAACTACTTCAGTTATGATGTTTTCTAGAAAGTCCACAGGATATGCTCTCTTCGTAAACATTTGTCTTAACACATGACATTCCAATATAAAATCATCCTCCTTTGTAACCATTCATGCCGCCCTTATAAGTTGTCTCTTTACCACCAATTTTTCTGGTGGAGGGGTGGGCACTCGAGAAGTGGAGGAATGAATTAGAATAAGATTGCTTTCTATAAATTTTTGCTTCGTATCTTTTATCAACGTTATTTTTCACTAATAGTACATCCAAATATTTTATTTCTTTCTCATCATAATTATATGTAAATTCTAGAAATTCTGTAGTCTGATTGAAATATTCGAGTAGTTGATTTGCCTGTTCTTTATTCCCTTTGAATAAAATGAATATATCATCCAAACATCTCATAAAAATGCTATTTGTACATTAATATCATCTTTGTTAAATACATAAGAGCATTCCCAGTAATTCATCACTAAATTAGCAAAACTGGAACCGCACGGGGACCCCATAGCCACTCCCTTTCTTTGATGGTAAAAATTGTTTTTAAAGTAAATGTAGTTGTGTGATAGAACAATATTTAATAATTCCTCTATCAATGCTATTTCTGTTGATGGGGCACCCCTATTAATGAGGTTAAGGGAAACCCATTCAATACCTAACTATTGCGGTATTGAAGTATATAAATCCCTTACATCAACTGTTAGGAAATTGTATTGATCATTAAATTCTAAACCGTTTATCTTTTCCAAGAAGAACCAGGAATCCTTGCATATTCCAATTTCCTCTATTACATATTTTTTAAGTAGTGTATCTAAAACTTTTGCACATGCATAAGTTGTGGAATTTCTACCATCCACAATAGGTCTAAGGGAGGGGGGGTCTATTAGACTTTTGTGGATTTTTGGAACTTCGAAAATTGTGGGAGCTATAGGTGCTGGCATAATCATATAGTTGTACATATCCAAATCGATTCTACCTTCAATGAATAAATCATTAATGCAAACTTTTATCCTTTGATTAGCCTGATTATACTCATTCAATGAGGCTTTTACATATGAATCAGAGGCTAATAATAATTCTATTCTGTTTTCATAATCATTCGGGTCCATGAAGAACAGACCACCCCCTTTATCTGACTTCATGATCCGAACTTTTGATTATTTTAGATATTCAGTACTTTCCTGTTCTTCTCTTGTTAGATTCCCTTTAATTACTAATTCCTTTTTCCATAGGTCATAATGTCGAATATCAAGTTCACGTACTTTTTCGAAGATATACAACAGATTATGCAATGGTGGATTATATGTGCTAGCAATCCTGTATTGTTGCATCTGTGGTCTATTCATGTTACCCAACAGTACCTGTAGATTTAATTTTCGAACATACATTTTTAAATCTATTATATGAATGGTAACATTTAGTCTTTTTGATGGAACAAAACTAAGTCCTTTAGCTAGAACATTCACTAAATCAACCTGGACATTTACTGATGAGAAGTTATACACAGAGAAATCTCCTTCAGAGTTAGTGATAACTGAAAGGTTATTGAAACCAACATTTTCAGTTACCTCCATTTGTTGTATTTCTTTCGTTGATTGCTTCTGTTCTGTGTTCTTCCCCTCTGAAAACCCTGTTGATTATTAGACCGCTGGTTATTATTTGTCCTGACATTGCTTCCATTGTTGTTTGAATTTTGATTCTGTAAACGTTCACTTCTACATAATCCACTTTCATTAGTTGTTATATTTAAAGGTGGATTTGTTTGTGAGTCTGTAATATTCTCTGGATTTATAGATTCCATGTTGTCATTTTCTGTATTACATTCCCTTAAATTCGGCCCTTGTCGAACAAATGGTTGTTGATTACTTTGATTAGTATGAGAATGTGTGCCTGCTTCTACTCCGCTCCCTCTTATTTTCCATTGCTGTGCTGGAGGTGGGTGTGGATAACCGGTATCATTTTGATATTGTAACTGGTCACGCTCAAGTATTTCACACTTAATAGCTTTTGCTTTAATCATATATGAGTCTATTGTTTGAAAAATATGAGTATATTCATATTTATATCTATCGAAGTCTGGATGTGATTTAATTTGTACATCCAAAGTTATGTTTACATTGTTTAGTTCATCTGCTGTTATTTTGTAATTTTTACTCATAATGTCCAGCAGTTCTAAACCCTGTCTATTAAACAGTTTGACTAACTCCAAATGGAATTGTGATTCGGGTATAAGGCCAGTTGGATATTGGCATATTCTTAAACCTTTTGGTACCAATTGCATTTTAATGCATTTAGAAAAATACTCGAGTTCTAAACGTAGTTTTTTATATTTTAAGAGAGTATGATTAAAATTGTTCAATAAGTCAGTTATATTAACTTCATCCCTAGCCAGATTCCCTGTTAAAGATAAACTGTTGTTGGAAAACATACCCATGGGTGAAGCCAACCAGTCCTTCAAATTCGGGATTCCAATAAGCCCTGGGATTGTAGAGTTTATGAAATAAAGGATTGTAGTAATCAGCATGGTTACCACATTTGTTTTTTGGTTTGGAGTACAATATTTTCGTAGTTGGAGCAGTTTTTGTAACATAGCAACCGAATAGCCGAATGCTACATTAGAACTTTTTTCATCAATGTTGAACGTAACAGAGGATAATAATGTTTTAATTGGTGTAGTGCAAGCCCTATCACAACAAGTCCAAAGACTTACAGAAAAAGTGGATTCACTTAGCGGCTTGCATAGTAAAAATTTCAGCAGCAGCAACAACATGGTTGCACCGGTTCCCAAAAAAGTGCAAACATCATTCCTGGGTTGCCGACACAAAACCAGCAACCGGAGGCACAATTTCAGCAGCAGCAACAACATGGTCGCACTAGTTCACAAATAAATGCAAACATCATTCCTGGGTTGCCGACACAAAACCAGCAACCGGAGGCACAAAGTCCAGCTAACCAGTTTGTTGACTTACCGTCAACATTTACATCAATTCCTAATGGCCAGCGTACCAACTTTTTAAATAATGGCCAGTCTGGCGCCAACTCGAGGGGTCACGAGAATTTGAATGACAACAGAATAAACAGTGCTGAAATGGCAACAACATCGCAGAACTCTACAATCCCAGGGCTTATTGGAATCCCGAATTTGAAGGACTGGTTGGCTTCACCCATGGGTATGTTTTCCAACAACAGTTTACCTTTAACAGGGAATCCGGCTAGGGATAAAGTTAATATAACTGACTTATTGAACAATTTTGATCATACTCTCTTAAAATATAAAAAACTACATTTAGAAATCGAGTATTTTTCTGAATGCATTAAAATGCAATTGGTACCAAAAGGTTTAAGAATATGCCAGTATCCAACTGGCCTTATACCCGAATCACAATTCCATTTGGAGTTAGTCAAACTGTTTAATAGACAGAGTTTAGAACTGCTGGACATTATGAGTAAAAATTACAAAATAACAGCAGATGAACTAAACGATGTAAGCACAACTTTGGATGCACAAATTAAATCACATCCAGACTTCGATAGATATAAATATGAATATTCTCGCATTTTTCAAACAATAGACTCATATATGATTAAAGCAAAAGCTATTAAGTGTAAAAAACTTGAGCGTGACCAGTTACAATATCAAAATTGTACCGCTTATCCATGCCCACCTCCAGCACAGCAATGGAAATTAAGCGGGAGCGGAGTAGAAGCAGGCACACATTCACATACTAATCAAAGTAATCAACAACCATTTGTTCGACAAGGGCCGAATTTAAGGGAATGTAATACAGAAAATGACAACATGGAATCTATAAATCAGCAGAATATTACAGACTCACAAACAAATCCACCTTTAAATATAACAACTAATGAAAGTGTATTACGTAGAAGTGAACGTTTACAGAATCAAAATTCAAACAACAATGGAGGCAATGTCAGGACAAATAACAATAACCAGCGGTCTAATAATCAACATGGTTTTCAGAGGGGAAGAACACAGAACAGATGCAATCAATGAAAGAAATACAACAAATGGAGGTAACTGAAAATGTTGGTTTCAATAACATTTCAGTTGTCACTAACTCGGAAGGAGATTTCTCTGTGTATAACTGCTCATCAGTAAATGTCCAGGTTGATTTAGTGAATGTTCTAGCTAAAGGACTTAGTTTTGTTCCATCAAAAAGACTAAATGTTACCAATCATATAATTGATTTAAAAATGTATGTTCGAAAATTAAATCTACAGGTACTGTTGGGTAACATGAATTGACCACAGATACAACAATACAGGATTGCTAGCACATATAATCCACCATTGCATAATCTGTTGTATATCTTCAAAAAAGTATGTGAACTTAATATTCGACATTATGTCCTATGGAAAAAGGAAGTAGTAATTAAAGGGAATCTAACAAGAGAAGAACAGGAAAGTATTGAATATCTAAAACAATCAAAAGTTCGGATCATGAAGCCAGATAAAGGGGCCAGTCTGATCTTCATGGATCCGACTGATTATGAAAACAGAATAGAATTATTATTAGCCTCTGAGTCATATGTAAAAGCCTCATTGAATGAGTATAATCAGGCTAATCAAAAGATAAAAGTTTATATTAATGATTTATTCATTGAAGGTAGAATCGATTTGGATATGTACAACTATATGATTATGCCAGCACCTATAGCTCCCACAATTTTTGGAGTTCCAAAAATCCACAAAAGTCTAATAGATCCCCCCCTTAGACCTATTGTGGATGGTAGAAATTCCGCAACTTATGCATGTGCAAAAGTTGTAGATACACTACTTAAAAAATATGTAATAGAGGAAATTGGAATATGCAAGGATTCCTGGTCCTTCTTGGAAAAGATAAACGGTTTAGAATTTAATGATCAATACAATTTCCTAACAGTTGATGTAAGCGATTTATATACTTCAATACTGCAAGAGTTAGGTATTGAATGGGTTTCCCTTAACCTCATTAATAAGGGTGCCCCATCAACAGAAATAGCATTGATCGAGGAATTATTAAATATTGTTCTATCACACAACTACATTTACTTTAAAAACAATTTTTACCATCAAAGAAAGGGAGTGGCTATGGGGTCCGTGTGCGGTTCCAGTTTTGCTAATTTAGTGATGAATTACTGGGAATGCTCTTATGTATTTAACAAAGATTATATTAATGTACAAATAGCATTTTTTACGAGATTTTTGGATGATATATTCATCTTATTCAAAGGGAATAAAGAACAGGCAAATCAACTACTCGGATATTTCAATCAGACTACAGAAATTCTAGAATTTACATATAATTATGATGAGAAAGAAATACCATATTTGGATGTACTATTAGTGAAAAATAATGTTGATAAAAGATACGAAGCAAAAATTTATAGAAAGCCATCTTATTCTAATTCATTCCTCCACTTCTTGAGCGCCCACCCCTTCCACCAGAAAAAATTGGTGGTAAAGGGACAACTTGTAAGGGCGGCACAAATGGTTACAAAGGAGAATGATTTTATATTGGAATGTCATGTGTTAAGACAAATGTTTACTAAAAGAGCATATCTTGCAGACTTTCTAGATAACATTATTACTGAAGTAGTTGGAAAAAGATCTAAGGGAATATATAAACCAATACTTAGAAATAATGGAGTAGAAAATGTCATTATAAATTCAGGAAATGGTAGTATGTCAGAAAATTTGCAGGAAATAGTTTTAAATAATGACCGATCTATTAATACATTCCAACAGACCATCAATTTTGTGATAACATACAATATGGTTTTCTAGTACATAAGAAATATTGTATATAAAAACTGGAATATTATTATACAAGATAAGGACTTATTGGAGAAATTAGGAACAATCCCAAAATTCACTACAAGAAGAGATAAAAATTTAAAAAAATTGTTTGAAAGTACACAAAATATTGTTAATAAAAACAAGGGTATGCAGCAATGTAATGGTTGCCCATACTGTAAATAATATTCAAGTGGGAACATCAATTGCCATTAACAAAAAGGTATTGGCGAGTAAAGGTAAATACAACTGTAATTCTAAAATGGTTGTATATTTAGCTAAGTGTCAACACTGTTTTAGTTACTATATTGGAAAAACAATATGTAGGTTAAGGGATCAAATATATGACCATGTTGATAGTATCAACAAGTCTAATCAAGACAGTGCTTTAGCGAAACATATACAAGAATACCCCAACCATGAATTAAAATTTTGGATATTGGAACAAGTAGTAACAAATATGAAGGGAGGGCCTATGGAATTAGAACTTGAAAGACTGGAATTGATATGGAAAATACGATTGTATGCATATAATAGCCCAGGTTTAAACGATATATGTTCGATAATGCCTATATTAAAAATTAAAAGTTTAGGCAGATAGTAACACACTAGACATAATAAATTGAATATGAATTAAATATAAGTCTGAATGGGAAATGCAATTATTTTAAATAAATTATGTATTAGAATGTATGAATATAGTCCCAAGTAGGATACATGCATTCAATATATATATATATATATATATATATATATATATATATATATATATATATAAAACACTTGAAGTATGGTTAAAAATATGTGACAAAAATGAATAGAGGTGTTAAAAATAAGTTGCTGCTGAAAGAAAATAGTTAATTTAAAAGTTGTTTAAACAACTTTGCATATATATGTATATATATATATATATATATATATATATATATATATATATATATATATATTGTATACATATATTTTTATAAATTTTATAAATTATAAATTTCTTTTATATATAAATATTTTAGATATATATTTAATTTTTACTGAGATTTTAAGAATGATTGTTCAAACTAACTAAATAGGTCGTATGTATCTTTAAACTTCTAAGGTCTGATATCAGCTG
This sequence comes from Protopterus annectens, assembly GCF_019279795.1. NCBI lineage: Eukaryota > Metazoa > Chordata > Ceratodontiformes > Protopteridae > Protopterus > Protopterus annectens. Next base: position 1,480,234,678 of record NC_056731.1, on the reverse strand, counting down.
ACTTGTTTGATTTGCTACTTAAATGTCATTAATTTACAAGTAATTCATCTGAAGAAGTTCATGAATTGTATCTGGGTGAAAAGCGCTTTATCCCCCACTCATTTTATATACCAACTCCGAAATCGCACTACAGTGAAGAAATGGCAAATTTTCCGATCTTCACTGTACCATGATATAACTATTATCAGTTCACTGAACTGCATTTTCGATGTAAATGCAGTTCGTGGAATTCACTTTTTGATTAGATAATATAGACCCAAGCTCATTAATAGTCAGCTACCCTCCCATATGCACCAATTTTAAATTGTGATATCGATACATATTCTTATCATACTATTCCTATCTGTGAACTGAGTGGGACCTCTGTTAGCATTTTTGGAAGGTATTCTACCAAAAGTAACAACATGCATACATAGGATGTCAATTGAGAGGAGACTTCGGTGAGTCCAGGCACCACCACCAAGGGGTCCAAGGGGTACAACAAAGGAACCAGAGTACGGAAACAGAGGGAATGGGGGAGACGAACCCCATAAAAATTATTGAAACACATAAATCTCCGAATATTGTTAGAGAACAAGATGTTATTCAAACAAATGGTGTAATACACAGCATGGGTGGCTTCAGTATATACAATTATACACATCAGATTAATGTTGAACATTTTAAAGTATTTTCTAAAGGGAAGAAATATATACCCAAAAGAAGGTTCAATCTCGTGGACACATTAGTAGAATTTAAACTTTACTTGAGAAATTTAAATTTGGGTTTATTCTTTCAACACCAGAATGAAAGGGGACCTTATAACAACAGCCTGAGAAAAAGAAGTGACTTTACACCTCCCATGCATAACACCTTAGTTACCTTTGAAAAGTTGTGATGAACCCAATATATGAACTACACAACAACACACAAAGGGTTAAAGTGAATAGTAATTGGAGTAGTGAAGAACAAAATGCTCTTAGGGAATTATGTGACTCCCACAATATTCGGATAATGACACCGGATATGGGAGGGATCATGATGCAAACGATTATACACAAAGAATATATGAAATTTGGAATGAATCTGGTAAATATGAGACATCTTCACTTAATCAAATTAATATAGCACACAGAAGAATAGATTTATTTTTAGAAGAATTTTTATTTGATGAACGTATTGATTCTGAAACACACAGGTTTTTGAAGGTAGACAACCCTGTCCTAGCCACCATAGTTGGTATACCTAAGGTACACAAATGTACTAGTAATCCACCCTTCCAACCTATAATATCAGGAAGCAAGAGTAAGACAGTTTCGTTTGGAACAGCTATTGATCAATGGCTAAAACTCATCTACCAGAGGGTCCCACATTTAATCAAGGATTCGTGGGACTTTCTGGGTAGATTTAAAGTGGAATTATGGAAAGACAACCTAATATTTGATCATTGACATAATACATTTATTCTCTTGCATTCCAAAGACAGAAGGTATGAAGAGATTTACCAACAGTGTCAACAAATACTCACTACTTGACTGGGACAGGGTAGAACTAATCTCTGAGTTTATGAATTTAGTTCTGGACAACAACTTCATTTATTTTGAAGGTGAATATTATAAACAGTCACAAGGCATAGCAATGAGGGCAGCATGTGCCCCTATCTATGCTAACTTAGTGTTATTGGACTGGGAAGAGGAATTTATTACAGGTACCCACTGGAATGAACATATATTGTATTATGTCCGGTTCTTGGACGATATGTTTATGTTGTGGAATGGAACAGAAGAATCTATAGTCCATTTTGTAGATTATTTAAATCATACCAGCCCTTACTTGAAATTTACTCACAGTTTCAGTAGGAAGGGTATAAATTATTTGGACACATACATTTTTAGTGATGGGTACAGATTTCAGTCTAGAATTTATCAGAAAGAGACTTTTTGTAATTCTTATCTTGAATACACTAGTAATCATCCCCATTCTCAAAAAAGAAGTATCCTTAAAGGGCAGTGTATTAGGGCAGCCTGTATGACAACAATAAAGGAAGATATGGTTAAAGAAATTAATTTCATTGGTGACATGTTCAGGAAAAGGGGATATTCCGATAATTTAATAAGTGATATCACTAGTTATATGATCAAAGAGTGGGGGAACAAATATGTTCCCCTTTTGGGTAATACCAACAATACCAATAATACCAATAATACCAACAATACTCAGGGAATAGAGGATAGTAGGATGGACCATACAGGATTCCATAAGGCATATATATTAGAATTCACTCCATTTGTGGGTGATATTAAGAAAATTATACACAATAATTGGAATATACTAACAAGTGATGAAGGAGTGTACAGTAGACTCGGAGATAGACCGACATTTGTGTATAAGACAGGGGCCAATATTAAATGGATGATAGAGTCCAGGAATCCGAACATGAGAAACACCATAACAGAGAATTTAGAAGGTACTACTAAATGCAGACACTGTAATCAGTGCCACGCAATTATGGAAGAAAAACACATATACTTGGAGAATGGAATTAGGAGTAAAATCAGATTCAAGAGAGGAAACTGTCAGACATAACATGTTGTATATCTGGGAAAATGTACATGTTCTAGTTATTATGTTGGGAAAACCTACAGAAGATTCAGAAACAGGATATACGATCATCTTTATTGTATTAAAAGAAAAGATAAAAATAATGCATTATACAGACATTTGGAGAATAGTATTGGATGTGAGTCCTTTACGTTTGCCATTCTAGAAGTTGTCAAAAATAACCCCAGAGGGGGTAATATTAAAGCTATATTAGGGGAGAAAGAAATTAGATGGCAGATATGGTTGAATGCCGCTAACCCCCCAGGATTAAATGCATATATACCTACCAAACCTCTCATTACAACTTAGTTTATTTTTTTCACAGATGGACAGAATTTATTAATTTTTGTATATACTATTATATATACATGATGGACATAAGTATACAACATCTTAATACATATATGAATTTGTTAGTTACTGTTTATTTATTTTGAATTTGTGTATTATATATGTATATAGTTAGGAAATGTTCAAGTAGAATATATAGGGGTGCCATCATTGGTAGTAGCAAATTACTACTATTATATGGATAGACATTAGCATGAAGGAATAGTTTTTAATGGTTTATTTATACATGTACTCTGGAAAGTGTATTGTTTTAGAATTTTGTAACAAATGGAAAGAATGTAAGATACAGGAATGTTACATGTATTTGATAAGTTTCCCACTGAATTATGGATTATTTATGAGTTATATTTTTAAAATAGAGTTATATTTTAAAATAGTGTATGTTTTTAAATCATTTACTGATTATAGTAATTATTTAATTGTTTGAAAAAGGGCGGGAATTTTTACAAGTATAAATGTGATTGACACACTAGGTTAGTGTTCTGAAGAAATCTATGGGCAGTAGATGAAAGCGCTCAACCTGTTTTTATTGTGTAACAACATTAAGTTAGTTATTTAACCAGTTGATACGTGACACTTTTTTTCATTGAACCATTGTTGCTCAATTTGTTTGGAATTTGTTGGGGTTCATTGAAACTGACTTAGTAGAGTCCAGGCACCAACTGGAATGAAGAGGAGACAATGCAGATGCTCATCATCTATGCTGGACATGAGCTGAGGATGTGTGCATGCTCAGAGAATTTTAAAATAATCAGTACATGGAACCAGATAGCAAGGTAGCACTGCAGAGTACCTGGGATCTACTGGACTGGCATGCAGATCCACCACTGCTATGGTAATCTACACCAGAGGGACACAGATTATCTTCATTGGAGGGTTGCAGAGGTCTGATGCCAGCCACCCAATGCCTACAGTAAGTTACATAATCCATACCATAACACCTACAGTATCATATATGTATAAAGTAAGCATATGTGTTTAGGTGATTTAGTATGTTTCAAGTGTAGTCCATGAATATTTTTAATACTAATATTAAGTTACATGAAGAATAATATGCTTTAATCTTAAAAGTTTTTTCATGTTGACACATTCTGAAGTTATCCACAAATATATTAGGCCAGTACAGACATTATGCAGAACTGATATTATTCCTGTATATTGATATGGACTTCACACATACTGCTAATGCTGTTATTCTGTGCTGTTGTCTCTGATCCACTAATGATTGGCAGTAGATTTTCACGAAGACCGAGGTGCCAGCTCAACGTTCAACCTTCAATGAAGGCACGCCCATTTACGCATGTCTTTTGAACGCCCACCCAGCCGTGGGGAGGACATGCAGACTCCACACAGAAGGCACTCCCCGCACTCCAGTCGAGAATCGAACGGGAGAACCTCTTGCTATGAGGCAACAACGCTACTGCTGCACCACCACCGCTGTTATTCTATAATATACGTTTTTTAAAAAATTGCAGGAAATGTGATGTCAATTAGCTCATCTGGTTAAGCAACAGGACGATGTTGATGCTGCATGCATACATGTGTGTGCAAACCCCTATTTTAGATAAATTGCACATCATATATGAATGATTTATAGTTGTTTGTCAACTTATACATTAGATTTTATACAAGTAGCATAGCCATGGTGTGTTGACTCCTATAGTGCTTAAAACCTGAATGACTACTTATTTCTCGGTTATCCACAAAGTTTCTAGAAAAATATCAGACAGTATTCTTTTATGTGGGAATGCTCATCAATACATACTCATGTTACCTCTTATGATTATTTTTTTTATAATATACTCATAATACATTCCTTTGTTCATCAATTTAATAAATATAGGAACAATTCAGGTTATCATGGCTGAAATTTATGTGAGTCTTGTAATTGTAATGCAAGTATAAGAAGTGTGAATCTGTAATACTTGCTGTGACATCCCTTACTATCCTGGGTCAATAACTAAGGAGCTTCAATCCTCATTACTGACTCCAATATGAGACTGTCACTTAAACAGGAGTAATATTTCCTCCTAAGCGCACAACAGGAACATGCTCAGTAATCTAAGACTGGTCTGTATACTTCTGTCCACCCCTAATGTAACTCCTTATTACACACTTCAGAACAATGTTTTCCAGTTTAAAACCTCTGATACACTCACACTCAAGGTAAATTTAAATCTCACACATCCAAACACTTCTGCGAAAGCCTGACACAAATTTCCAGCTGTGTCCCTTCACCAAAATAATACAGTAATGCAGCCACCAATCAGAGTGTTTTCATTCCCTTTTAAAGGCATGTCCAATTATGAAAATTAAATATCAAAATAAATTATAGCTATGATCAGAGCTGCCAGGCCTTTGGGGGACCTGGGAGTATCAAACAGGTATAAACACTCTCTAATCTCTAAATAAAACACTGATTTCCAGCCATAATGTAAAGTAATGAAAACATTTAATAATTAGTAAAATGATTACAAGTCAATAACTTGCGATAAACAGCAGAATTCAATCACCAGGAATGTAAAATTTGACTTTAGGATACAAATCCATTATTCTAAAAAAAACTCTATCTGAATAACTAAACTTTCCTAATCTAACTAGAGAATACTGTCCCTGATCTAATCTAACATATAACAGCAAGGCAAAGGCAGGCTTACAGTTTTGGGTGAGTTATCTTTTCTTTGGGCATCACTGTACAGCACTGTAATTGACTGCAACTTTTCACAAACTGTTCAGCACTTGACTAACTTAACACTCAGCTGATTTTTTTTTCTGTCATTCAGCTGTTCAAATAATCACCTAGCAACCAGGAACATTCTAATGACATCACCTACTGCTCAGCTGATTCTCCACAGTACTTTAGAATCTCCCTGTCAAACATGCACAGTTGGAAATGTATAAATTCACTGACAGATTAATTAAGCATTCTGTTTAAACAGGGAAATACTCAACATTTTAAAAATGTATTTACATTTTTACAATTAGACATGCTGGCATACAAAACAAATTAATCTGGAATATGCACAAATCTCCTGCCAGACATACTAACACAGACGACAGGGTTTTCATTTTCTTCACACTTGCACTATGTTTTAGCTGTAGGGTTAGCACTACATGTGGAATCCTTAAATGCTCTTCTACCTACTTTACATGTGTAGCTTTGAATCCCATAATTGTGCACTATGTCCTTTATTAGCTAATTATTATATGTTCCAAGTGCAGACAAATTTTTTTGCAGACTATGAAAGGTAAATTTGGTATGCTCACACATTTGCTTTACACTGCAGATAAATGTTCATTTTGTCATTATCTTCCGAGTTTCCATAACATCCCATAATATGATATATGTGGAGGTGTGCTTATATTTAATTTGCACATGGATAAAACTTAGAGATATGTGTATGCAAAATAAAATGTTAATTATTAGTCTTGTTGTTAATTTTAATGTACAAATTAGTCAAGAATAGATGACAGTATTGCATGGTAACATGCATCTCCTTTGTGGGAATGATGACATCACAATGACTACCATAAATGAGTATTAGATACCAGAAAAGTTAAAGTGGAGAGGTATAGCTATAGGCAATGTAATTAAATGCAGTCACAATTGCATAGTTTTGGCATTCAATTCCCATCACTGGCATTGTGTATAGCATTGGCCAGTTTGATTATTCTTACACAGATATGACTCACTTGCAGAAAATGTGCTACAGCTAATGTTAGTGTTCTACTTCATTATTCAGTTATGCAATGGATGTTGACATTTCACATCACTCACTATAATTTGGAGATTTTGTACATAGTGATGTTAAAAGTGTAAAACATCTTATCTAAAGCACATGACAGCAGTTGCAATTTACCTACACTTGCAGACACATTCTTATTTGGCTAAAAATATGTATGTACATGCCCACAAAGAAAGACCAGCACATTCACAACTACATATATATGTATTCTTTTTGATCTATACATATCTGCCTATGTACCCATACATATGTATTTATTTGTGTTCATGCACTATCACATGCAGGAAGATTGCAATATTGAGCTATCATTTATCATATGCATGTATGCACATTTTAGTTATTATGACATAACACCACCTTAAGTTCAGCATACATTTGTACCTCTTTGTCCACATAGTTTGCTATATATATATATATATATATATATATATATATATATATATATATATATATATATATATATATATAAATACATAGATACATATAGATATATATACACTTGCACAATTTCATTTTAGAGTGGCACAATTGTTAGTGTATGCAATCCTTTACCTGAGTATTGACAGGTGTAAGGTGTTTTACCTCCATCACTTCATGCAATTGCAGCAAAGTTCAAATAGATATGCCGGCAGTATTCTGGTTTGCAGTGTAAATACTGGTGAAAGTAGTAGGACTGAATCTATCTTCCCCCATTTTGTCATCAGTTATCATCATGTGAACACAGTAGTAAGACTGAAACATCGGTTGACTAAAAATGAGTATGCAAAATGTGATCTCGTGTTGTGTACACTCCTTGCTAACATGTAATAATAACTGCCTTATCCCTCATCTTTTTACATAGCAGTAATTGTGTAATAAAATAATGCAATCCTTCTATTGCTGCAGTACTTCACATCTTTTTAAGTTTGCTACTTCTGGCGATCATGTGCAATAGAGTTCTATGCAAAGAAGGCATGCACAACCTTGAGGATCAGCAGAGGAAGAGAAAGGTATTACTTTCTACCTTTATGTCTCTAGAAATACCAGCAACATATTCTATTCTGAAGGTTTAGATATGTATTCCTCTGACACTCAGGCATGCAAATGCTATGACTGACTTCCCATAATGCAACAATGAGATATGTGCAATACATAGTGATTTATTGTGAATAACATAAATGTGTACATTATTTTATGTGAAATGCTGTCTTATGAGTTATTAACCATGCAGTTTTTGTTCTTGGACATTCAGGTTCTGTGCTGTTTGTTGTCACAACCTAGTTGAATCAGATCTGTGTTCTACTGGCATACTGATTTTGACTTGAAGGTCTTACATATAAGCTTGGTGTTTGTAAGTTGTAACATTAGTTTTACACTACAGAGTAAATCGCTGCTGTTTCCACAGGATGAAGTTGATAACTTTTTTGCATGGTAGCAGTTCCTGGAGAATTCTATGGTCTTTATCATCTGCCTATTCTTTTGCTCAATGGGTGTTTGCTTACTTACAGTGTTTGTGCTGTTGGTAAACCTTTAATTGGCATTTACTGCTTGAGTTCCACTGCTCCAATGACAATGTTTAATTGCACTCTGATTGTTTGTTTAACACTGCCTTAAATACACTTTTCTGATATTAGTGCACTTTAAGCCAATCCTTGTTTTATTGTATTTCTGAAGTGTTGCATAATATGTTCATGATCATTAATACATTTTTAATATGTGCAAGTATGTCTGTAGGTATCATACAAATGTAGTCAGCAACAGTGGTATACTTTTTAAGGTAAAGTTATGTAGGTGTGTCATATTTCTAGCTATTACATTCTATTGTGCCTGTCACTGTACAGCTGTTCTAAAACATCCATATTCCATTCTGATTATATCCTGTTTTGATGTAGCAATTAACAATGTTACATTGCTCATCATTTGCATATATATTTGAACTGTATCATTGATTGTTTTTATTAATTCATCTTTACTTCATATATTGTTTATATATTTACTCCACATATTTTACTCATAGTATGTCAACTTGGAACATTAAGTGCACATAATTCTTATTTTTGGTATCAGTGTTAATGTTATATTACTACCACTACATAAATATGTGTGACACATATTGAATAAAGACTGAAGGCCATATTCTATAAAGATTATAGTATAAATGATTTTCGTTGTAAGTTTTGTCTATATGTTACCTTCCCCATGACTTCCATTAGCTGATTTAATGCAATGTTAGTGAAGCATGCCTTACTTCTCTTTTAAATTACTGATATATATATATATATATATATATAAATATATGTGTGTGTGTGTGTGTGTGTGTGTGTGTGTGTGTGTGTGTTTTTTGCATCCATACAGAATGTAGATACAGCAAAAAATGTTGAAGTAACAACCAAAGTATATCTGATAGACTGAGTACTGTGTGCTGTGTAATGTACCTAGCAACTTAATGTAAACATATGATGAGCAACCTTACTCAGTCAAGGCCTTCTATTTATTTTATGAAGATAAGAATATTAGGGCATTTAATCTTTTGCATATTCATTATATCACACTTATTATGATTACACCATTTTATCTTTCGTTATACAATGTATGCATAAACCTTATGGGGCAGATCTGATGTTTGTGTACCACAAATATACTGGACAGTATGTAACTTATATAAACATTACACATGTCCTGTTTAATACATTTTGATGTTTTTACTTGCATGCCATATACTTTTTTTCTGGTTATGTTAGTGCACATCTAACAAGACAATAATTAAAAGTTGCAGATGTCTGTCTGTAAAGCTGGTTTGTTATGTGGCACATGTCAATACAGACTATGTGGAAGTAGTTGTATGTGGCAACATAGGATGTCTTGCCATGTGTATTTTGCCAAATAGATATCACTAATGTGTGACTGACCTCTTTTCTAGGCTGCCCTTCATAATGTTTCAATGACATGTATTGCACATTGTGTAATCACTAGTTTGCTACACAGATGCATATGACTAATAATAGGTTTTGTAACAAAACTGTCATAACAGCACAGTGTACAGTCACACAACATGCATGATGTCTGTACGTAAGTAATGAATACTTATTTTAATGAGCTTATGCATTTATGTGCACACCTCATCACTGACTGCAGTTTATTTCTGACATGTTTAGTTATGATGTACATTATACACCATTTCTTTAATTTATTATGGATTGGATGTATGCCTAACTTCAAATAAGGCATTATAATTGCAAAAGCTCAGACCACAGTTTTAATATCACTTATGTAAAAGTTATAACATATAGAATTTATACTTTATGTCAGAATTCATGATTATACTTTTTTTGGTAAGTTAGTATGATTTTTGAATGTATAAGATTGTTCTAGTGTTGAATTGTGACAGAGTGTGGAACCCATGCTACTTTACCAATTGGACAATGACAACATGCCCAACTACTGCCAGATGAATCAGACTCCAGTGACCAGGATGGGAATCACAATGACAACGATGACAACAGACTGGGACTTGCAGATGCCATTGTTCCTGTGGATCATTGTAAAAGATTACCCCACCATGTCAAGCTGAAGACCTTTGTGACCAGACTGACTTGTTCCAAACACAGATGAGGGACCTGATGTGAAACTTTTTTAGGACATGGCTCAGGCCATGAGTGGCTTATTCCAGGAAATCCCAAATGAGAATTTTCATGATGTTTCACCCCATCTGTTCGACCCATCAGGGAAGTCCCTCATGAATGTAAGTATTGTTTGTGTGATCCACTTATATAATTTTCCCACCATGGTGTTTTCAATATTCCATTTTATATGTCATAGACACAATTGTGCACATGTCCCATATTGCTGTCATGCCTTTCAGACAAACAAAATGAGGAAAATGGCACATATCAGGTCATATAAGGCTTTATTATACTGCTGCAGTATGGCACACATTAGCAAATGGGATATATATTACCATTATTATTTACATGATCATCACATGCTGTCATCACTGCAGACTTTGCTCCACATAAGCAAGGTTGCTACTCCTTCAATCTGCATGTGTGTACTGATATGCATACAGTAGAGCATACTATTGCTATATCCGGTACACTCTTCCCCTGTATGCGATATATATGACTGACACAGTTAGCACAATGTGAGCGAGACACAATTGTTCTGCTTGGGATGGTCATTTATATACTTAGAAGGGATGAAAGCAACTCAAGAACTGCATTATTCCCATTCCTCTCACATCACAAGGTGATGTTAGTCAAGTATATTTATTTGCACGTGTTATCTATGAGTATGTATTACACACATTTTTGTGCTGATTTTTGCTGTCATATGTCTGTTCAAAAACATGACATGTCTTTGATTAAGTAACTTATGCAACATTGTTGGATCATGCTGCTCCAATGGAACAATAGCCATGCATGTGCAGAGTGCTGGCAATTATTTTGCCATATAATACACAGTTTAATACCGTTGTTTCATAGTATATCTGCACATATATCATGCACATACTGCACTGACATTCAATGGTCCTTTATAGAATATATGTAGGTGATGCTATGCATAGCCTCATTCATGACTCCATTTTCTGTCTGTGAATTGATTATCACAATACCCAGTCTTTTTGAACATAGGTTATATAAAGACATGTATACGTAGGTTACCATACATGTCCGTATTCATGCATTTGTAGTACATATGCACTGATTTACAGAGCTGTATATGTGTATGGTCATATTAAGATGACACATATGATGGCCCTTCTAATACTAATCTAGGTACATCCACTTATTCCATTTTGTTGTGCTATACTTTTCTACACAAGACTGTCCCTTGATCAGTCTTACACATGTACTGTGATATTTATATCACTGACAATGAGTGTGCCACCCATTGTACTGTGTTTGCATGGCAGTATATATGGGTATGTGAACTCAAACCTAATTCTGTTGTGTTCATATGCCACTTGTTCTTTAACTGTTGCTCATCACTATGATGTTTGTGTCATTTGTACACAAACATTTATAGGTTTTCCTAATGCACTATGCATGTGTCAGACATTGACAACTTGCTTCAGTGTACTTTGTGAGGACTTGCAGTCCATCTTTTGTTGTGGACATGTACATAAGGAATGCATCTCCTTAGCTATGGTTGTCCTGCTTTATCCTGTGCCTGCTGTCTCTTGATAGCATTTCCTCACTAATTTGGGCCTATGTTGTCCATCTCCCTTCCTCCTTACAAGTTTGGCCTATATGTTTCACATATACATGGCATATGTATATGTGTATATTCATCTTCCTGTAACATATGATCATTGTAATGTAGCTGAACTGGTACAATATTACCTTGTGCCATCATGTTGAGTATCATACACATGCAAGGCATATTTATGCAAAGTGATGGCAATTGAATAAATTCCATCAGTGTTCATGTTTTACTTACAAAATTGTGCATTACCTAGACATTAGCATGCTTCCTGCCCATGCACAATCTTGCATGCCTTAGCTTTTACTAAACATATATGTGTCACCAGTTACTTCATATTCCATGTCATTGGCATGGGTATAGTGATGAGCCTTCTTCCTTTTTTAATTTCTCCCAGTCTTTTTGGCTTCTAATACCATGACAGGAATGGACCCCATTCCTAAGTCAAAGTACAATTAAAGTTCATGAAATTAGCATTATTTCATTCTTTGATGTCAGCCAGAAGTGCTCTTCGCAGCACCTGCAATGTGCCCAGTAATGACTCCTGCAATTTGTATGGGGTTACATGTATTGGTAACAAATCTAAATATGACTGTACATTCTTTTTTATAAGACCTGTTGCTCCTACTACTATTGGAACTGTCTGGGTATCTTTCTTCCACATTCCTCTCATTTATGCCTGCAAATCCTGATATTTTATGAGTTTGTGTCTCTCTGTATGCAAGACACTGTAGTCACTGGGTGTGCAATTTCAATGATCAGTGCTATTTTTGTCTTCTTTTCATGGACCACTATATTCAGTTTTCTGGCATTTATCTTTTGAACTGTTGGTAATACGTGATCCCATGTTATGTAATCTTCATCATTTTATATAATGCTTTGTGGCTCATGTTTTCAGTGTTTTTCAGCTACTTCAATACCATAATGTTTTCACAATCCCCACTGTGACAGTCTTAGCATATTATTATGCCTTTCAGTATACAGTCCTTCTGTCATTAGTATGTCACAACCAGCAACGAGGTGTGCAACTATTTCCAATGCTGTTTTACAAAACTTACATTTTTCTGTTTCTCCCACATGTTCAATGGACTTTGTAAACTAGCATGTATGTAGGCCACTATCTTGGGCCACCAATATTAACCTTTCATGTCTTGGTTTGAATTCTCCTCTCCTTAACCATTCCTGCCTTCGTTCATGATCAACATGAGGTTCTTACAGAAGTTTTCTATACTTACAACTATATTTATGCATTTTCCAGATTTCTTGCCTTCTCATCTAGTCCTTCTTACATTCTTTGTTTTGTTTTTTGACACAGCCAGTCGCTGCCTGATTTTTATCTACTTTTGGTTTGATTTCCATTCCTGCTTGACTCCAGTTTGCTTCTGCTAGACTAAGCAGAGAAGGCATCTTAGATTTATTCTCATGTTTCAAAACTTTCACTACATTTGGGTCTTGTTAGGTCAGCAGATATGTGTGCTGTCCCACAATTGCAGATCTATACAAGCAATCAATTTCAAGGAGACCCATCCCTCCTTTGGAGCAGGGAATAATCTTGTTATGCACTGATTTTTACAAATCATTTGGTGAGCATGAAGCATCCTTCTTGTTTTCCTGTCTAATCTGTTCAACACATTTTGGAGCCAGTCAATCACTCCAAAACTGTAAATTAGGACAGGAAGAGCAAATTGGTTTATAGCTTGAATTTTGTTCCTAGATAGCAATGCTGTTTTCAGGAATAATTTAAGTCTTCTAAAGGATTTCTTAGTAAGTTTTATTTGCATTTATTCATGTTTTATTGATGTTCCTTGATCAATTCCCAAATATTTATGCACTCCCTTTTGCTCAATTTCTTTTATCTCACATTCTTGTTCCAAACTGATGTTTGTTTGGTGCTGCAGTTTTCCTGCTTTAAAGGATGCATTTGCACATTTATCAAGACCAAGTAACATTTTGGGTCTATATTATAACAACGAATGATCAGATGATTGAACGTTGTTATATCGACCCCTAAATCTTGAATACTCAAAACCGCTAACAACCAGAACAGAGATTTTTTTCCCAGGGAAAAAAGTCACTGACCCACCCCCCAAAAAAACATTAAATAACGTGGGAGGCTTTGCCCCCCTCACCCCCCCCATGTGGGAGGCTGTGCCACCTACACCACTCCTACTTAAATATACCAACTCCGAGATCGCACTACAGTGGAGGAAATGGAACAACCTGGATGGCCAGCCCAGTGATTTCTTTCCCTGGGAAAAAATTCGCTTTTCCAGCCGTTCGCTATTTTGCCGGTTCGACACTTAGTGTTCGACCTAACAGAATTCAATCATCTGATTGTTCACTGAACAAAAGGAGACCCGACATTTTTATATCACCTGAAAAAGTTTTGACATTTTGCAGTTGTGGTTTCAGTTCCTCATCTAATGAGCTGTACAGTTTTAATTCATCGACAAAGAAAAGATGAGAAGTCTTTACACTTTGTTGTTTTCTAGGAGCCAAACTATAGCTATGGCCTAAGCTGTTAAGTAGACAGGTTAATGGGTTAAGGGCAAGACAGAATAGCAGCGGTGACAAAGAGTCACCCCTTTGAATATTTATCCCTGGGATAATAATTTGTCCTTTATCGTGACTTAATTGCAAAGTGGTCTGCCACTGTTTCATGGTCGCTCTAATGTAATGGATGAGAGTAGGGTTTATCTTATATATTTTTAAGCACTCTTTTATCCATGAATGTGGGATGCTGTCAAATGCTTTTTTCTAGTCAATCTATGCCATACTTAGATTCTTCCCCTTTTTACAGTTCTCTACTATGACTTTATTTAAAAACAAATGATCCTTTGTTCCATATGACTTTCTTTAATCCCCCTTTTGTTCTATTTCCATAACTGAGTTTTCTTTTAAATGATTATAAACTCTGTTGTTATCAGTTCCAGTGTATAGTTTATATGTTGTTGGGAGGCAAGTTATTGGTCTATAATTTTTAGGGTAGCTTGCATGTTCACTGTTAAGTAGGAGCATTGTTTTTCCTGTTGTTAGCCAGGCTGATGTCTGTTCAGGGTGCACATATAAATAGTTCTTACTCATGGGTAAATTTTCATGCAAAGATGTTAATACTTTTAACCAGAAATTAGGTACTGCATTTGGGCCTGGGGTTTTCCAATTAGAGGCTTTTCTTAACTTTGTTTCAGTCTCTCTGGCTGTAATTCATTCCATTTCATATCCTGTACCTTTAAACTTATTCTTTCTTTTACTTCTTCTATCCATTTAGCATCTTTGTTATGTTCCATAGGATCTTCATAAATACTTCTCCAAAGTATATCTATTTTTTTCTTTTTTTGATGGTCATTCAATTCCTTTTACCTTGTTTCTCAATTCTCTATAAAACCTTTCTGAGTCATCAATAAATTGCTTATTTTGTACTTTTCCTTTATATTTATCTGCATATCTTCTAAGTTTTTCCACCTGTGCTGAGATTTTTAGTTTATTCGTAGTCCTGTTCTCTTCTAATACTGCATATTGCTTTTATCATCTTTATCTTTCTAAGTATTTTTGTTGATCTGTTCCCCCTTCTATACTCTTCTAACAGTGACACTTCTTGTCTTAATTGCTTTATAGTTTTCTCTATTCGATACTTCATGATGGTATTCGATTTCTCCCCTTCCTTTCCCTCACTACCCTGTGTTCTTGTGGTCAAACTTTATCAGTTATTAATTGAACTGCACAGTAATACATCCTGTTTACTTCTGTTATATCACATGGATCTCTATGGACAGTCATAATTACTGCGTTCATTTGTTTTATCAAACTTCTGAATTTTTGGGTTTTATTGTCCTTCTGCAGTCTATTTCTTTCATAGGTTCATAGGTAGGTACTAGGCTATTGGCCCTAGGGCCTATATAAGTCTAGTCAAATGGTACCCTGGCTTTTGCCACCCAAGAAAATTATTTTCCTGTGCCCCTGTCAAGTAGAACCACAGTAGTGATCCCCGGGGTGAATTTCCTATCTCCCACCCAATCATCAAGATTTATCTTGAAGAGTGCTAATGAGGAGCTTTGTTTGGTATAGATAGGTAGTTTTTTCCAGAGTATGGGAAGTCTCTGGGACAGGAAGCTATCCCTCCAGCATGTTCTGTTTATTGTGGTGACAAGGTTTAGGTCCCTAGAGCATGTAGCTCAGAGGGATTGGGATTTCTTTAAGTGGAGCATGTCCAACAGCTCTGGGTTTGACGTAGCTTTTTATGTTAGGCAGAGATTTCCTCTGAGTAGGTGATATGCGACAGAGTAAAGCTGGAGTTTTTTGAGACGGTCTGCGTAGGGCATCTGTTTGAGGCCGGTAATCCTCTTTGTGAGGTATTTCTGTGGTCTTTCCAGTTGTTGTAGATGTCTTGTGAGGTACATACCAAAAGGGGCGTTGTACTCTATAATGGGTCTAATGAGTGATGAGTAGAGGGGAACAATGACCTCTTTTTTTCCTGGATGAGAAACCTTTTGTGATGAGGTGTGCCATCATAGAAGGATTTCCTGACTCTGTGGTGATGTGATTATCAAAGGAGAGACTACGATCCAGCTGTGTCCCAAGGTCTCTTATCACAATTTCAGTGTTAAGTAGACTACCACCTATGTGGTAGTTCATGGGTACAGAGTTTTTACCAAAAGGGATGAGAATGCACTTTTTGGCATTGAGCTTGAGGCCATGGCTTTGACACCAGGCATCTGTCTCAGTGAGGCCCTTTTGTAGGATGTGCACATCGTTAGGAGTTTTGATTATGGCTCCCAGTTTGCAGTCATCTGCGAACATTGTTAGCCAAAGACATTCTGCGTTAGCCTGTACTTCAGAGAAGTAGATACCAAACAGGAGAGGACCTAGGACTGAACCCTGTGGTACTCCACTTGTCATGGGTTTGAAGTTGGATTTAGAATCTGCTACTTTCACAGTGTGTGGTCTGTCAGTGAGCCAGTTGGCAACCCACCTTGTGACATAGGGATTTATACCTAGTTTAGTTAGTTTATCTATAATTCCAGAGTGGGGGATGGTGTTGATAGCCTTGGCGAGATCTAGATAGGCTGTGTGAACCACCTTACCTTCATCTACAGCTTTGTTGACTGCTTCAAAGAAGTCTATCAGGTTTAGTAGACATGATCTGCCTTTTACAAACCCGAATTGGGTAGGGTCCAGAGTTTGGAGATTACCAATGTCATTTTTTATAAGTTCCATGATGATACGTTCCATAGCCTTGCAGACTAGGCTTGTCAGGCTAATGGGGCAGTAGTTCCCATGGTCCATGGAGGCCCCCCCTTTGGGGAGTGGGATAACCATTGCTGTGCACCATTCATTGGGCACAAAGCCTGAGATAAGGCTATGACTGAACATGGTACTTAGGTGGGGTGCCTGTTCATTCTGTAGTAAATGTAGAATGCAGTCTAGGATGTTGTCAGGTCCCATGGATGCTGTGTTCTTCGCTTTGGAGAGTGTGTTTTTTAACTGTGCAGCCATGATTGCAGGAACTTTGCATTCCTCTGGTATAGAGATGGGCTCTTTAGAGGATGAAAGAGAGGTAAAGTTAGCACTGAACCTATCTGCCAGGATGTTGACAATATCAGTTGGTTCTGTATATTTAGTGCCATTGTGCTGTAACTCAGAGCAGATCTGAGTGTTGCCATTGAGATTCTTGACATAGCTATAGAATGTTTTGTGGTTGTCTTTAGAATCAGTGGCAATATTGTTTTCGTAACTAGCTTTGGAGGATTTTATGAGGGATCTTAGCTTCTTACTGAGGCTAACCAGGGAGTTCCTCCAGTCATGGGATTTTACTCTTTTTTTGCAACAGTTTCGTTCTTCTGTTGTAGAGTTTGTTTATGGCAGGGGACCACCAGATTTGTTTCCTTTTTTTGGAGGATAGCATCCTGGTTCTGTTAGGGATTGCATGATCCATGCACTTGTGTAAGTGCTTATAAAGTGCAGTTGTATAGGATTCAGCAGTCGTACCTCTATTGTCCATCAGCATGGGCGTTGAGAAGTTTGCCACTTCTGTCTTAAGAAGTGTGAAGGTGGCTTTGGAGAAATTTTTTATGGTGGTTTCCCTAATGGGGGGTGGGGATGGGATGTAGAAGTCTAGGGTGATTTGCTTGTGGTCAGATCTGACCAATAAGGATTTGACCTCTGGTGTGGAACACCGGTTGCCCAAGTTGGTAATGACCAGGTCTAGGATATTGCTGCCCCTGGCGAGGGTGTGGATAAGTTGATCCAAGCCATTGGAATTTATGAATTCTAGAAAATGTTGAGCACAAGAGTTGGTACATGAGTAGTTAATATTGGGGTAGTTGAAATTGCCCATTATTAGGGTGTTAGGTTGTACACTAATATTTTCCAGTGTATCAAGAAATGAGGAGTGGAAATCCTGGGGCATGGTGGGAGATCTGTAGCAAGCTACAATTTGGATTGCGGTCTTGCCCAGAGTTAGTTGTACTTGGATAATCTCAGATGCATTATGCTGAGCATCTAGCCTGGAGGTGTGGATATCCTTAATGAATATGGACACGCCTCCGCCTTTAGTGCTTCGGTCCAGGTTAGGTGGCCGAAAGGTGTGGTAATGAATTATAGCCTGGTAATGCAGGGGTGCTCTATGGAGCCTTGAACCAGGTCTCTGTCACTGTACAGATGTCGATGTTATCCATTTTAAGGAGTGCCTCGAGTGAGTGCATTTTGAAGTTTAGACTTCTAGCATTAAGTAGTATTACCCTCAGATTTTGCTTGCTTGTACCTGTTATGGTGGTGAATTTGTCATTTGAATCTTGCCTAAAAAAGGCACTATAGGGATGGCAAGAGCCTAGGCCAGTATCTGGAATCCCAAGGGTGACAGGTGCAGGCCATCTCTGGCAAAGCATTGTGGTTTGTCGATCATGTCATCCCAGGCAGACAGATACTGGATCCCCTTAAAATGACACCAGAAGCTTAGCCAATTGTTGAAGTCAATCATTTTGTCCTTGTACTGTGGTATCATTTTGGGTGATAGCAGGATGCTACTCAGGGCTAGGGTCATACCTGCCTGGGCTACAAGATCGGACAGCTCCTCCATGTCTCTTTTCATGTAGTCCAGGGAGGAATGTCTCAGGTCATTCACACCAACATGGACAATGACAGAGTCATATTTGTACTTGTTGTGGAGTGACCTTTGATCTTATTGTGTCTATCTATCTCTATTTAATCAAGCAACTCTTCTCTTAGCTCATTTTCTTCTAAAGTGAGGGCACATTTTTTTGTTTCCATTTCCTGAGGGTATTTTATAGAAAGTTCTATAGCATTTTCCTGTGGCATATTCTCTTCAGTTTCATCCTGTGCCATCCATTGCTCTGTCATATGGGAACTCCCTGGTCTAGCACCCCTCAACATTGGCTGCGTCAGAGCTTCCACAGTTTCTCGCTCTTTCCATTGCTGTACATCTTCAAGTGAATGTTTATATTGGCTTCCTGTGAAAGGCTCCAAAATATCTTCATATGGCACCTGACCAATTGCTTCCCATTCCACTGGTTTCCCACTAATTTGGATGTCCATTGCTCTATCCTGTTGTGGTGCTTTCTGAATTAGATTTGCTACACTAAATCCTTCACTTCACAGGTACTCCATAACCTCAGTTTCTACTTCTTTCACTTCTTCATTACTAATCTCCCTTTCTACATTTCCTCTTTGACTTCCTGTTTGTTGTATTGTAAAGTTTTCCATGTCCAGATTCCTTTGCCTGTATTTCTCTTCAAATTTCTTTGGTCTGCTCTTTTTGTACTGATTAGTTTTGCTTTCTCCTTTGCATAAATATTACACCATATTAAATTTCTTTTTCCAATCATTAACAGACCAGAGTTCCGCTGTGGCGACCCCTAAACGGGAAAAGCTGAAAGACACAACAACAACAACAACTACAACATTAAATCTCTTTTTCTTTCTCATGTCCATATTTCTTCTTCAGATGTCTCCTGATCTTCCTCTTTCTCCTTACTGTTTGGACTCATTCCATAATGCTGTGATGTAATCTGTGTTAGACCTTCTACACCAAATCCTTCACTTCACAGGCTATAACTTCAACTTCTATTTTTTAACTTCTACTTTACTAATCTTCTTTTCTTCATTCTCCCTTTGTGATATTTTTTATTGTGAAATTTTCCATATCTGGATACCTTTGACTATATTGCTCTTCGGATATTTTTGGGGCTGCCTTATTTCTATTGATTCATTTGGCTTTTGCCTTTGCATGCATATTGCACCATAGCAAATCTTTCTTTCCCATGTCCATATTTATTTTTTATACTTTTCAAAAATCTGTAGGTTTTGTTGTTTATATTTTTGCACTTCCTCAAATGCTTCTTTTTCTAAAACAGATCAAAGATTCTTGGTCTATATACTGTTTTTCACAAATCTTTTGTGTTAATGAACACAAATTTTTATTTGAGGCTTCTGACAGTTTTTCTTGCGGAAGTATTTTGCTTTCCTCCAATTTCTCTCTTAATCTTTTTGTATATCTTGTGTCTGGAAATTCTAAGCTTTTTGCATGACAGTAACAATGCATAATTTCTTTCTAATCCTCAATTGTCCACTCTATCATCTTTATGGCATTTCTTTGGCCTATCAGTTTTTATGATTTTTGTGGCCTGCTACTTCTTTCTACAATAGGGGGAACTTCCTCCCCCCTGGGCCTGGCCTGGCTCCATTGTGGGAATGTTTCCGTATTTTGAGGATGCTACACTGTGATTTCTTCCAGTCCTGGCTTCAGTGCACCTACCAGGACTGTGCACTTTTTTATCCTGGGTCTTATGCACCCAGCTATCTTTTTTAATTCTTGACCTACTTCTGTCCATAATATATGCTATATAAATGCAGTCTATATATCAGTGTTGTCTTGGTGAGATTTTGTGAAAAACAGGGTCTACCTCATGAAGGTACTCACCAAGACTTGAGGATGAATTCAGTTTCAACAATGCTACTCTCCTTTGCTTGCTGACTTATCATCTGTCCATTCAGAGCCTTCTTCCTTTTTGGCTTATGTAATGTTATTGCCTGTCACACGTCTATGTTGCATACCTGAACACACCCATCTGTGTTGCCTCTGGCATGGTATGTGTTCTCTGATATACAATCTCATTTATCTTGTGTCGGTGGCATGTGTACTTATTTGTTTATTACACAGCCACCTTTTTCTTTTGTTGCATTATTGCGGTTTGGCACTGTGCTTAGTTGTTTACCTATGACATGCAGGTTAGAGGCTCTAGTCTGCTTCTGTATTTCCTTGACTGGATGTAATCATCCTTGCTGTAGCCTGGCTTAATCTAACACTGCAGACAGCCTAGTGGATGATGGTGTTTCATGACACATTATGTGTATTGTATTGACAGCATTCCCCTTTTAGTGTTCTCTGACATACACCTATCAACAATCATACTCATTTTGGTATGACTGTCATACTGTTTGCAACATGTCAGCATTGGTTTGTGCATTGGTACATATGTATTTTTGAGGTGCACCATGGTTGGTATGCATTCCTATCCTGTTTGTCATTTTTCCTTCCCTCATGTTGTATAGTCCATATGTTGGCTATCTATTTGCCTTATCTACCCTTTATCCGACTTTTGACTGTCATGCCTTATTATATTAGTTATATGTTTTTACCTGCACTTTTCCCTACATCCTCATTCTGTGTCTTTTATATTCCTTTTATTCTCAATAAAAGGGCCCATTCCAGCCAAAAAGAAAAAAAAAATGCCCATGCCCTACTGCTTCACCCTCTGACCTTCCTCTTCTATTACCCTCCTTTGTGCTCCACTTCTTTGCTATCACCTCACATCTGCTTTTCTATCACAATGTTTCCTTGGGTGGGTGTTACTTGGGTTCCTCACACATGTCCGGCATCCATTATTAGCTATGTTTAACCACATAAATGTGGCTGTGATTGACATTCACCTTACTTAATTCAGATTTTATTAGAAATTTTGTGGATGACATTGGATTCTGCAAATAATGATGGGTGTATTTATATTTCTCCAACAAAATTTTATGACAATATCAGTAATTTTTTGCAGATATTTGTAATTTTTGTGATTATAACTAATGTACATTTATCTTCAGCTAGTAATTTCTACATATTACTGACAGATTCCTTTGAACTTGTATACTTTCCACAGATGTGCATTCATAATACACATATATTACTTTATGGACATGTTTTCCTTCAATACATTTTTGGCATGACCGAATGTGATTGTGCTGATGTTGCAGGTTATTTGTTGTGTCTGCATTGCCTGAGGTATTCTCCATAGACTAAGGCACATTTGCATATGACTTAGCTCACCACAAGCCTTGCTCAGAACTCAGCTCAATCCACTGAGTTCTGCGAAGTGTATGGAATTTGACTCAAAATGTACTGTAGCTCTATAAGAACACAGAGATAGCTGTGGTATTAATTAGCTATTATTTGAAAATGATATCAGTTCAATGTGGCTGTAATTATCTCTTAGCTGAAGAAGTCAGGAAAGACCTAAGATGAGGAAGAGTAGGGTGCATTTGTGTTGAAAGCTTTGCTCTTAAGCTCTGAAAGGCTGTTGGTCCCATGACATGCATCCTATTATAGTACTTCGGGTTCCTATTAGATGACCAAATGTGTCTTGGTCGAACTTAAAACAACGAAAAGGTAAAATAGCGAAGCGGCTTTTAAGCGAATTCTTTCCCAAGGAAAGAATTTGCTTGGCCACTTCCATTACTTTGCCATTTTCAGTACTGTACTGTGATCTCGGAGTTGGTATATTTAAGTAGGGGGGTTAGCCTCCCACTTAATGTATTCTTTCAATTTTTTTTCTTTTATTTTTTCTTTTTCTTTTTTTTGGAACAGTGATTTTTTTCCCTTGGAAAAAAATCGCTGTTCTGAGCTTTCGAAATTGTAAGCTTTTGCTTACATGGGGTCGATTATTCATCGTTCGCTTTTTTAAGCAATTGAAGATATAATATAGACCCAGTACTTCAACTCCTTAAAGAGATATGATGCAATATTGTACACCACCATTTTCTTTAAAAATTGAGAAATGCAATATTCTACATAACATCTTATGCACCTGGTATTAACTTGCACTTGGATTGCTACATTTTTAAATTCTTATTTACACTTTGTACATTCTGTATATCTCTGTGCCTTCTTGATGTAGTTCCCCACATCTCAAATACTGTTTATTTTGCTGTAGTTGCTTATGTCTACAGTCATTGTGTGGAGAGTATTTTGACTCTGATCCTCATCTAGATGTAATTTCTTGTTGAAAAATTTCTTTCCTTTGATTAGAAATGTGAATATCAGTACTTTCCATCTCTGCATGATTTATGTTAGGTATTATCTGACAATGCAATTCCTGAGAATAAGCTAAAACTTGGCAATGTCTGAAACAAAGACCAAAAAATAGGGACGCACTTTTAATATTACTCTTACAAACTTAGAAAGGTACTATAATAACAAGTTTTGTGTTATGCATTTTCTGAAAGTTATGAAGTCTGAAACTCAAATGTATGTCATTATTTAGTGAATTCAGTCCTCACTGATTTGCCAGAAAACAATGAGGAACAGTCCGAAAATACGAGGCAAAAATCTTGACGTTCTCTGAAAATCTAGACAGTTGAGATGTATGTACTAGATATAAGCCTGTTCCCTAAACAGGAGGATGTATGTACTCTACAACTGCCAAGAAGCAATCTGTTAGAAGCATGCTGTCACATTTCTTGTTAGAATTTTATTTGTGTTTACTAGGTTCTCCAGTCTCCTCCCCATCCAAAGATGTACCTTATGTGAATTTTCGATCCTCTGAATTGTCTGAAGGTGTGCATGCCATGTGATAGTGTGTGATGGTGTGTGCGTGTGTGTGTGTGTGTGTGTGTGTGTGTGTGTGTGTGTGTGTGTGTGTGTGTGTGTGTGTGTGTATGCATGTGTGTGTGTGCATGTGTGTGTGTGTGTGTGTGTGTGTGTGTGTGTGTGTGTGTGTGTGTGTGCGTGTGTGTGTGTGTGTTTGTGTGTCTGTGCACATTTGCAAAGGAATTCAGGAGGAATACATAAAAGAACATATCATAGGTTCATAGGTTCATAGGTTTATACTAGGCTATCTGCCCTAAGGCATTTATAAGCCTAGCCCAAATTTTTGTGGCTTACGCCACCCCTTATATGAAAAAATACTGTGCCCATTAGTTTGTTGTGCCTCTGTCCAGCAGTGACACAGAGATGATTCCAGGGGTAAACCTACGATCTCCCATCCACAGGTCTAGATTTCTCTTGAACAGAGTCAGCGAGGTGCTCTGCCTCACATGGACCGGGATTTTATTCCACAGCATAGGGAGTCTCTGAGTGATAAATCTATCCCTCCAGCACGTCCTATTTATATCCGTGCTAAGGTTTAAGTCACTTGCTCTAGTGGTTTTGGTGGATTTGGATTTTTTGAGGTGGAGCATGTCCATTAATTCCGGGTTGGACATGGCCTTGTATGTCAGACACATGTCACCTCTGAGCAGACGGTATGCGACTGAATAGAGCTGGAGTTTCTTCAATCTGGCAGCATATGACAGATTTTGGAGTCCCTTTATCCTTTTGGTGAGGAACTTTTGGGGTCTCTCCAATTGCTGCAGATGTCGGGTGAGATACATCCCGAATGGGGCATTGTACTCGATCATTGGTCTGATAAGTGAAGAGTACAGGGGAACAATAACCTCACTAGATCTGGATGTGAATCCCTTCATGATCAGGTGGGCAATGTAGAAGGTCTTTCTAATCACTTTAGCAATGTGAGTGTCAAAAGAAAGGCCACTGTCAACCTGGGTCCCCAGGTCCCTGATAACCTCTTCTGTGCTTAGTGGATTGCCACCTATATGGTAGCTTGGGGTTACCTTGTTTTTCCCGAAGGGTATGACTATACATTTTTTGGCGTTTAACTTCAGGCCATGGCTCTGGCACCAGCTATCTGTTTCCGTGAGTCCCTTCTGAAGGATATCCGTGTCTGATGCACTTTCCACTATGGCCCAGTTTGCAGTCGTCTGCAAACTTTGTCAGCCAAAGTCCTCCTATGTTGGCCTGTACTTCTGAGAAGTAGATGCCAAACAATAGGGGCCAAGGACCGAGCCCTGTGGGACACCACTTGTGACCGGCTTGGAGTCTGACACAGCGCCAGCAACTCTAACCCTGTGGGTTCTGTCCTTAAGCCAGTTTGCAACCCATCTTGTGACATATGGGTTTACATTTAAGCTGGTAAGTTTTTCTACAATACCCGAGTGGGGTATTGTGTCGAAAGCCTTTGCAAGGTCAAGGTAGGCTGTATGGACTGCCTTTCCCTCATCAATGGCCTTGGTGACTGTTTCGAAGAAGTCGACCAAGTTCAAAAGGCATGATCTTCCCTTGACAAAGCCAAACTGGGTCGGGTCCAATGTCTGCAAGTCCCCTATATCTTTGTTTATGAGCTCCATTATGATCCTCTCCATAGCTTTGCAGACTAGACTTGTTAAGCTTATGGGGTGGTAATTACCAGGGTCCGTAGAGGCGCCGCCTTTGTGAAGTGGGACAACAGTTGCCGTACGCCACTCCTTGGGCACGTATCCTGTGGTAAGGCTGAGATTAAACAGCTGCCTTATGTGCGGGTTTAATTCCTCATTTAGCTCGTGTAGCACACAGCCGGGGACACCATCCGGTCCCATTGATGCTGTGTTTTTAGCTTTAGAAAGAGCAGCTTTCACCTGTGCATTTGAGATGTCCGGGAGGCTACACTCGGCTGGGATAGTTATCTCTCCTTTAGGGGGGGAGAGTGGGGTGAAGTTTGCACTGAACCTGTCTGCCAGTATGTTGGCAATGTCTGTGGGTTCAGTGATTTTTGTATCATTTTGGACTAATTCTGAGCATATCTGGGAGTTTCCACCCAGGTTCCTAACATAGCTGAAAAAGGCCTTATGATTGTCCTTTGAATCCATGGCAATTTTTCTCTCAAAATTGGCCTTAGTTGATTTTATGAGTGCTCGTAATTTTTTACTAATAATGATCAGGGGTGACTTCCCTTTATGGATTTTGTTCTATCATGTAATAGCTTTCTCCTCTTATTGTAAAGTTTGTTAATGGCTGGGGTCCACCAGACTGGACGTTTGCCCTTTGTGGAAAGAGTCTTGGTTTTATTTGGGATTGCCTGATCCATGCAGTCCTGGAGGTGTTCATAGAAGGCATTTGTAAGGGCTTCCGCAGCTTGGGTTGTGGTTTCCACTGGCTCAGGGGCCTTGAAGGATACCACACCAGTCTTGAGTAGTGTGAAGTTTGCTTTAGAGAAGTTCTTCACTATGGTCTTTTTTGTTTGGGGTGGGGGCGGGATGTGGATTTCCAGTAAGATTAGTTTATGATCAGATCTCACCAATGAGGGATATACTTCTGGTGTGGAGCATTTTGTCCCCATGTTTGTGACAATGAGATCTAGTATATTTTCTCCTCTCGTGGGAACAGTGACTAGCTGTTCCATGGCATTTGAATTTATGAACTCCAGGAACCGTTGGGCTAGAAAGTTAGGGCTTGAGTAATGTTCCCAGTCTATATTCGGGTAGTTGAAGTCACCCAATTTGATGGTGTTTGGAGATACATTTATACCCTCCAGTGTCTTCAGGAAGGCTGTGTGGGGTTCCTGAGTTTGAGAGGGTGGCCTGTAGCATGCTACAATTTGTAGAGCAGTTTTGCCTATGGTTAGTTGCACCTGGATGGTATCCGAAGCTTCGTGCGTTGCCACCAACCTGGAGGTGTGGGTATCCTTTATGAATATGGATACACCCCCTCCTTTTGTGGTGTGGTCAGGGTTTTGGGGCCAGAACGCATGATATGAGGTAAAACCTAATAGTGCCGGGGTGCTCTCAGGAGCCTTGAACCAGGTTTCAGTTACAGCACAGACATCGATGTTCTCCATACTGAGAAGGGCCTCGAGTGCGTGCATTTTGAGATTTAGACTGCTGGCATTGAGCAGCATTACTTTCAGTTTCTTCCCATTTTTGTTTTCTAGGGTGGTAGGTTTAGAATTTGAGCCTTGCCTAAAAAAGGCACTATGGGGGTGGCAAGAGCCTTAGCCAATATCCGGAATCCCAGGGGTGACAGGTGCAAGCCATCCCTTGAGAAGCAGCGTGGCTTGTCAAGCATGTCATCCCAGGCAGACAGACACTGGATCCCCTTTGAATGACACCAGACATTAAGCCAATTGTTAAAGCTGATCATCTTGTCTCTATATTGTGGCATCATTCTTGGTGAAGGAAGGATACTGCTCAGGGTTAGGGTCATACCTGCCTGGGCTACATAATCAGAGAGCTCCTCTATGTCTCTTTTCATGTAGTCCAGGGAGGTACGTCTCAGGTCGTTCACACCAGCATGGACAATGACTGTGTCATATTTGTACTTGCCGTGGAGTGACCCGAGTGCTTGTGTTATGTGGCGGATTCTAGCGCCCGATAGGCAGCTTACTGTGACCCTCTCCTTGTTCAGCCTGGTGAGTGGGACATCAGTGTGTCTGACTATGGAGTCACCTATGACAAGTATGTTTGGTGTTGTATTTGGCCTTAAGGGCTGTGACTGCTTTGCACACTGCTTTTGTGGTTTATGTGTTGCTTGTGGGGTGTCTTGAGGTAGCAGTTGTTTGGGTGTCTGCTTTGGAGGCCTCTGCTGTTTAGGTAAATTTTTACTCAGAGCCTCCGAGTATGTCTTTGTGTGTTTATGTGTTTGATTCAGTGGAGTGGTAGCATTATGTGAGGCTGGTTTTGTGGTGTGTGTAGTTGCCTTCTCCTCCTGTCTGGTCTTGCCAGTCCTGAGTTGAGAGAGCTCAGCCTCCAGTTTGGCTAAATAGCTGCATCTCTCGCAAGTATTTGTGTTATGTGGGAGGAGGAGAGGGTTGTCTGTGTACATGAGGCAGTTATAACATTGCCTCAAGATTCCCAGATTCACCAGCTGGACCGGAGAGAAGATTGACAACTGACCTTTGGACATGCTAGAATAATATTGCGAATTCCTTAATTGAAAACAAGGGCCAGTGGGGAGTGAGGGTGTAGTGCTTTTAATTTTTAGTGCTGACTTATATAATTGCTTTAGTGAGCAAGTGCCAGGTAACTTGAGTGCAATGTGTTACAAGTAACTAAATGCAAAATGACAAACAGTAACTTTCTTTCAAGTGAAACAAGGAAATAAGTACAGTAAGCAATGCAGATATCACTAGTGATCCACAGAAGCTGAGAAGTTGCGTATTAGGTGGAATTAGCTTCCAGGAAATAACAAGCAAACAAACAACAAGCATATAAACAAAGCTAGATTCAGCAGGCCTGGATCTAGTCTATGCTAGAGCAAACAAGGTGAACCAATTTCAGTAAGATACAGTTCAAATATTCAGGCACTATAAACCTTTAACCAGAAATTCCCAGCTCAGAAGGGCAGAGTCCAGCCTCTTCTCCCACAAGAGTGCAGACCACGAACCTTCTTAATGTAAAATAACTGGCCTGAAGCCCAAGTGCCTAAACCAGAACTAATACACTTGGACACTGGGCTCTCAATCAGCAGTTCCCAACTTAGAAGGATGAAAGCTACCTGTCCTGCCACCACAGTGCTTGCCACAAACCTTCCTAATGTAAAACAACTGGTCTGAAGCCCAAGTGCTTAATCCAAAAGACTTGAATGATAGCTACACTTTAATCAAGTTACCACCAAGCAGTAATAAATACCATTGAATACTTTAGAGAATGTCTGGATTAGTGCTCAAGTTACACAAACAAAGCTAGATCCAGCAGGCCCGAATCCAGTCTATGCCACAGCAAACAAGGCGCACCAACTTCAGTAAGAAACAGTTCAGATATGCATGCACTATAAGCCTTTAACCAGAAATTCCCAGCTCAGAAGGGCAGAGTCCAGCCTCTACTCCCACAAGAGTGCAGACCACGAACCCTCTTAATGTAAAATAACTGGCTTGAAAGCCCAAGTGCTTAAACCAGAATTAATACACTTTTAGAATAACAGACACTGAGCCCTCAATCAGCAGTTCTCAACCTAGAAGGATGTAAGCTACCTGTTCTGCCACAACAGTGCAGACCACAAACCCTCTCAGTGCAAAACAACTAACTGGTCCGAAGCCCAAGTGTTTAAACCAAAAGGCTTAGAATGAGTTACACCAAGCAGTAATAAATACAATTGAGTATTTTAAGATGATGCAAAAGTAAAAAGAAGAAGGTAAAAACACAAGTACAGTAAAAGCAGATGAAAAATTTTTTTTTTTTTTTTTTTTTTGAACAAGTGGTGAGATCAAAGAAACAGATTTGAGTGCTGAAACTAGAAAACTGGCTAGTTATAAGAAAAAAAAAAGCTAGAAGGCTTCCCTCAAACACAGAAGGGCTTGGGGGCTCAGAAGCCTACAAATAGTCTGTACCACTTAACAAGAAAGGCAGGAAATAAGCTTAATTTTTTTTTTCTATTTCCCAGATGCTCTCTTTGTACACAGTAGGAGTGCCTGAAATCAGAATATGATCTCACTGCACTCAGTTGAGTGAGCAAATGAGATGGGCCCAGAGGCAGGCTGAAGGGCGGGCAGTTTCAATGCCACTAAGATTAACACCAAAACAAAAACAGGGCGGTGGGTGGGAATAAAAAAGAGCAGATAAAGGTACTTAAATTCTCTTATACGTCCAGTTGAATATGACCAAGTTCTTAGCTGGCCAAGCTGAAGTTTTAAAGCAGGAATTATTTCACATGCACCAGTTTAAATATGCAAGGACAGGAAATCAAAGAATGTGGCTACCCCCACACCTGTAATTACTAGCAAATAACAAAATTCAGCTAACACTAGCTTCAGTTCAAGTTACTGAAGAGCAGAATAACTTCAGATAAAAATTCCTTCAACACTCAAATTAAATACTGTATTTTTATAAAAAAAAGAGCAGATAAAGGTACTTAAATTCTCTTATACGTCCAGTTGAATATAACCAAGTTCTTAGCTGGCCAAGCTGAAGTTTTAAAGCAGGAATTATTTCACATGCACCAGTTTAAATATGCAAGGACAGGAAATCAAAGAATGTGGCTACCCCACACCTGTAATTACTAGCAAATAACAAAATTCAGCCAACACTAGCTTCAGTTCAAGTTACTGAAGAGCAGAATAACTTCAGATAAAAATTCCTTCAACACTCAAATTAAATACTGTATTTTTAAAAAAAAAAAGAGCAGATAAAGGTACTTAAATTCTCTTATACGTCCAGTTGAATATAACCAAGTTCTTAGCTGGCCAAGCTGAAGTTTTAAAGCAGGAATTATTTCACATGCACCAGTTTAAATATGCAAGGACAGGAAATCAAAGAATGTGGCTACCCCACACCTGTAATTACTAGCAAATAACAAAATTCAGCCAACACTAGCTTCAGTTCAAGTTACTGAAGAGCAGAATAACTTCAGATAAAAATTCCTTCAACACTCAAATTAAATACTGTATTTTTTTTTTAAAAAAAAAAGAGCAGATAAAGGTACTTAAATTCTCTTATACGTCCAGTTGAATATAACCAAGTTCTTAGCTGGCCAAGCTGAAGTTTTAAAGCAGGAATTATTTCACATGCACCAGTTTAAATATGCAAGGACAGGAAATCAAAGAATGTGGCTACCCCACACCTGTAATTACTAGCAAATAACAAAATTCAGCCAACACTAGCTTCAGTTCAAGTTACTGAAGAGCAGAATAACTTCAGATAAAAATTCCTTCAACACTCAAATTAAATACTGTATTTTTAAAAAAAAAAAGAGCAGATAAAGGTACTTAAATTCTCTTATACGTCCAGTTGAATATAACCAAGTTCTTAGCTGGCCAAGCTGAAGTTTTAAAGCAGGAATTATTTGACATGCACCAGTTTAAATATGCAAGGACAGGAAATCAAAGAATGTGGCTACCCCCACACCTGTAATTACTAGCAAATAACAAAACTCAGCCAACACTAGCTTCAGTTCAAGTTACTGAAGAGCAGAATAACTTCAGATAAAAATTCCTTCAACACTCAAATTAAATACTGTATTTAAAAAAAAAAAAGAGCAGATAAAGGTACTTAAATTCTCTTATACGTCCAGTTGAATATAACCAAGTTCTTAGCTGGCCAAGCTGAAGTTTTAAAGCAGGAATTATTTCACATGCACCAGTTTAAATATGCAAGGACAGGAAATCAAAGAATGTGGCTACCCCCACACCTGTAATTACTAGCAAATAACAAAATTCAGCCAACACTAGCTTCAGTTCAAGTTACTGAAGAGCAGAATAACTTCAGATAAAAATTCCTTCAACACTCAAATTAAATACTGTATTTTAAAAAAAAAAAAAGAGCAGATAAAGGTACTTAAATTCTCTTATACGTCCAGTTGAATATAACCAAGTTCTTAGCTGGCCAAGCTGAAGTACCTGTCCAGTACTCTGAGGACTCCAAAGACCATTAGTTGTATTCCTGTTTCCATTTCTTTGAAAAAATTCTTTATTCCCAGCTGGGAAATTCATGTCCATTGTCTCAATCAGTGTTTTCAGATATGCAAAGACTTCTTTGAAATACATTATTGGGGACATTTGTAAGTGTAAAATTGCATTATCTTTCAATTTACTGACCCTTGATAACTTGGAATAACAATCTGCACACAGCTGACAAAGATTGCCTTGGTACAGAAACAAACGATATTCACTGTGGTCCACAGAAAAACTGGTGCAGCCTTTTAAACCAGTGATTGTTTTGCATTCAGATCATAATGCATACTTCACACCTTGTTTCAAATTCTGTACTAGTTCAGGTAGTTTTTAATTATATGGTATGTATTTTGCTCTTCCCTTACATTTTCATATCCTAAGTGAGATTTGTGTATCATTTCTAGCAATGCGTATTACTTTCGACTGGGAATTAAAACACTATTGAGTTTAACTATCAAACACTGATCATATTAAACTTCGTCTCTATGTCTATAATAAACTTGAAACTGTTTGTGCACTGCATCAACTGTTCAGGCCAACCATTTGTTATGGTTTCTTTCCATAACATCATTTTCTTAACTTTTTTAATGTATTTGCTAGCTGAACAAGTTTATTAGCTGAAATATGGAGCTTCAGAAAAAAGACACTTCTAGATGCCTCTTGAACAGATCTGTTTTTTTTTTTTGTGTGTGCTTTATGTAAGCTCTGTTTAGTGTATCTTATATGTGCAATTTGACTTTCAGGGTTACATTGACCTTTCAGATCATGCGTGTGGAAGTTCAACAGCATTTCATCTAATCTAGCGTATGTTTTGTGAAGTGATTTTGGAGTAACTGATCATGTGATTCCACTAAAAATAATTCACCATACCTATATAACAATGAAATTGTTGACAATCATGTGCTCTTGTCAGCAATGTTTCTTATTGAGAAAACCTAATTTGTGCTTTTATTAACACTCTTGGCACCTGCATTAGTGGTTTGCCTTCATATGTCAACACAGCACTCAGTGCCTGTTTTTGCATGCTTTAGCTCATTGTAGTACAACTGGTTGAGATACATGATAAAACTTAAGTGTAAGAGCCTTTGTAACAGACCTAAGAAATCTCTAAACTTCCTTCTTGCTTTGCTGAACAACAAATTTTTCAGTGACAATTTTTTGAACGCCAAATACTACATGATATATGTAAATGTATATATATATATATATATATATATATATATATATATATATGTGTGTGTGTGTGTGTGTGTGTGTGTGTGTGTGTGTGAGTAGTGCAGTCGGACATTGGATCCACACTCTGAACCTCTTACTGCAACAAATCTGACCAAAGGCTGTGTAAATGGGGTGTAGGACCCAAACTAGGGACCTCTTGTAATTATTGCTCTTATCCCATCCTCCACAGCAGAACTGTTCTGCCTTGCAACAAAATAATAAGACCTGCCAAGTCCTGGACCCAGGACCTTGTAAACTATGATCAAAGAAATGTACCATTACACCATCTGAGCTGTACAACATAGTGATGACATTCCAAACATATCAGTTAGTACAGTCATCCAACAGCAGGGAAAGGAGTCTATAGAATCAGTTAGGTAGTCTATATATACATGTATATATGTATGTAGATGCGTATATGTGGACAAATATATACACGATACACACACACACACATATATATATATATATATATATATATATATATATATATATATATATATATGGGAACACTACATAATCTTGAAAGTTTGAAATACCGAATTTCAAACTTTCGAGACCATATAGCCGAAACCTCAAACTACTGAAAAAACAGAAGTGCGAATTTCAAAATCCCGACTATCGGGAGTTTGAAATTTGCGCTTCTGGTGTTGCGGTATGGTGGAAGGGCAGGTAAGTTTTTCTGTTTAACTGTGTTGGTTAGAGGTTTAGTGTGTAAGTGTGTGTTGTGAGTGTGATGTGTGTGTGCGAGGGGGATGTAGGTGTGTGGTGATGTATTCATGTGCTTGTCTGGGTAGTTCAACCTTGGAGTTAGAATATTTAGGTAGCGGGGGTGTGGTGGGCGCATCAAGGATGCACACACCTCCTGAGTGGTAGACCAACGTTATGCATTCAAATCCTGCAAGCGTAGCTGACATTGGGTAAGATAGTGGTTCAGGTTCTAGCCTGCAATAGGTCCCCATACATGTCCCAAGACTCGCATTCCATGTCCATAAATGCACTGGAGAATATTAGTGTCCAACATAACACTATCATACTGGTTGACTTCAACTAACCCACCATTAACTGGGAAAGCTACTCATGTACCAATGCACATGCCTATCACATTGACCTGGTCCTTCCTAACATGGGCAACTGTTGCTCTACACCAGTACTCAACACCTCCCTTGTTATATCTGAACACAAATTAATCACCTTTGGAAGTCCACAGCCCTCCTACCCCAACTGCACAGGTAACCACCATGAAAAGCCTTTCCAAAGTTAACTATGGCCTCATAAAATCAGAGGTGGCTAACCTCACTGCAGCCATGCAAATGGAGACTAGTTGTATGGCAGCTGAATCAAACAACAATGCACCATGAACACATTCACAAATGCATGGATACTGCCTTACCCAATACAACGAGGACCCTCACCTCCAAAAAAAGAAGCTGATCTGGTGGTCCCTGCTATAAATAAACTGTACAATAGAAGGAGGGAACCAATATGGAATAAGGTGCAGTCCCAAGACAGGAAATAAACCCCTATCAGCCTCAATGAATAGCTGAGATCCCTCATCAAATACTACAAAGTTAGCTGTGAGAACAGAATTGGAGCACATAGTAGACAACCACAAGGCCTCATACAGTTATGTAAAGAATCTCCATGGCAATACCAATAATTTGATAACATTCCTCACTCACTAAGCTCGGCATCAACCCCTATATCATTAGGTGGGAACAGTGGCACAGACACATGGGTAGATTAGACTTACTGCTGTCATACATTGAGATAGTTGCAGATGTCACTGGGTTTATTGTAACATCCTTTATGAGGAATATGACGTTGTTAATACCAATAGATGTGAGTATTTACTGACTGCACTCCCCAGAGTCCATGACTGATTTACCAAGGACACCAACTGTCTGGTGAACACACAAAACACAACAGGCAGACATGTGGCCAGTCTGTGGACAGTGTGCCAGTGGACAGGTATGTCAGAGAGATATCACTGTGAGTCGTGACATCACACACTAAATGCATGTCCACACAAACCTAATCAATCGACCATGTGTATAACAGCACTGATGACATAGAATCTGTTCACAAATCTGAGGATATGTCCCCCATTTTGGTTGGCTGTCTCCACATATCCTGTCCTGTGACATATTGCCACCCACTGTATGTGAATCTATAGGCCACCACCTCTGTAATGTCCCTCACACAGGCAAGGAAATGGGGCAAGGCCCACATCAATTAATGTCCCATATGTTGGAACAAGCAGCAGTGTCCAGGCCCACAGCACAATACAATGTGGGCACCTACATAGTGGCATGGCCGGAGCAATACCTGACATTTGCACATCTGTACAGAGGACCAACAGAAAGAAGATAGCCAACAGGTTATGCATTAGGATGAATGTTTGGAAAGATACACATCTGAAACTGAAAGGTATGCCATTACTACATGACAACAGTCCTCAATGACATGTCCAAAAAACATAGTAGTCTACAGTTAATATCAACATATCACATCAATATCCAATAGGAGATACATATAAACATACAGCTCAAACAACAAGGACAAGACACTCAATAGTCATAGTCCAGCTTTGCATGCAAGAGTGTATGGTTCCAGTACTACAATCTGCAATCTACTCTTACTTGAAAAAGCACTGTTAAAAGTACTAACGTAAGGATACCATATGTGCTAAACTATTTATGCCAAGCAGTGCACTGTAGCTAGTGTAACATGCAAGTGTGACTGCATATAACCTAGGATACTAACCATGTATGAAACAAATTCAAACAGAAAAGATTATGGTACTACTCATGTATACCCAGGTGTCCCATACAGTATACTCACACCCCTTGCTACTGTAATGACAGCACATAGAAGCATATTATGTACAGGAAATTAAACAGAGTTATTAAAGATATTACCCTGCTATTTTATCAGACTGGAATGTGATCACTGGTTACCAGATTTAAGCATTGCTTAAATGTAAATGATAAGCAGATTTGTGCACTGGTAAGTGAAGCGTACATGGTGTGAGTGCCTTTTCGTTTAACCGTATTTAGCACTGCTTACCATCATGCATAACCACTTAAAGATGTTGAAAATTGCCTTAATCACGCTATATCCGACAATCCTATGTTCTACCTAGCAACAAAATAAACAGCCCTTGCAAGTTTTGAACCCAGGATCCTGCATACCATAGTCAAAGCAATTTACCAATAAGCCAGCTCAGCTGTATGGTTTTAGGATGTTTTCTCAAACAGACCCTTCTTTACAGCCAGTTTACAATAGGGAAGAGACAAGTGTGCAATTAGGAAGGATTGGTATATATATATATATATATATATATATATATATATATATATATCTGAATAGAAACATACATAGAGAGAGAGTGAGATATGTAGGGAGATACACATATGTGTACAACAATATATAGATATATTAACAATAAATACTGAGGTGTACATGTATGTATGTATGTATACATACAAACATACATACATATACAGATACATACATATATATATATATATATATATATATATATATATATATATATATATATATATATCTAGGTTTACTATAAATATCTCGAAAATTAAAATAAAAATGGTATGAATAACTGAAATGTTTTACTGAAACTACAACTAACCTAATGACCCTATTGTCGAAAAACATCTGTTAATGCCGAAAATGTTGACAACGATATTTTATGGCATTAACAACAATGCCAGCCTTGCCGTAACTTCCTAATCCCTACACCTAACATCCCATTTATGTAGGGGGCAAGCCCCCCTGCAGCTGCCTGTGGGGGGCTGTGACCTCCACACCCCCTAACTTAATATTCCAATTCCAAGATCGCACTACAGTGAGGAAAGGGATGTATTTTCCTAACCACACTGTACCATGATCCCTTTACATGAGCGAACGTTATATTTGCAAATGCACAGCCCATTCTCAAATATGACATTCGCTCATGTAACCTGCACACATATGAAGTATTCGAACATCTGTTGTTCAAATACTTCATAGCCGTGCAATTGCACGGCGACATTTCAATTGTAAAGTATGTACATATATATACCTAAAATTAACCGCACTCAAAAAAATTGAACGAAGAGAAGAAATTTTAACTAAGAACTGAACTTCGTGACAATAAAAGCATTCAAAAAAATAGTAAATCACACCAACAACTCTTGTAGAACTTTAGCGCTTTCATCTTATTTATTATCAAGACTTCTTCAGAAAGACATGTTTCATAAGTATGAGCAACCATTTTCAAGTGGAAATGGTTGCTCATACTTATGAAACATGTCTTTCTGAAGAAGTCTTGATAATAAATAAGACAAAAGCGCTAAAGTTCTACAAGAGTTGTTGGTGTGATTCACTATTTTTTTGAATGCTTTTATTGTCACGAAGTTCAGTTCTTATGTACACATATATATATATATATATATATATATATATATATATATATATATGCATACATGTTACAAAATGCCCATACAAACATATGCTGCTGATAGATCACCTACAACTGGGGCAGTATGCACAGTTGGGTACAAAAGCAGCCATGACACTCACATCTGCCTCCTACCCACAGTCCAAATAAATAAGTGAACAGTACGCTGTTGCAAAATCATGATAGACCATACACAATGGCCAGACATACAACAATCTCTTAGCAAAACAAATAACATGTCTGAACATAGCAAAGAAAAATACAACCAGCCAGTAATTCACACATTTATTATACTCTGATGTCTTGGCCATAGCCTTCAAGGAGTAAACATTACCAGAAATACATGCCTTAATCACAAAAAGCAATTAACACCTAATTACATAATTGAATACATAGCCTCCAATTACACTCGTCATTTAACCCCCTATGGGATAAAGTATCACAGTTAATATAAATACACTGAGTCTATACATAACAATTGTCCTTTTATGAATGTTTCATCACACTGAGGAACAGATGTTTTCAGAAACAGTACCTTGAGATCCACTACTGTCCCCATGGTGTGATTTATTCAAATGTACACCTATAGAACTGACATATTTCTTATCCGTAATATGTCTGACATGTTCTAACAGCCTAGTTTTAAAACATGTGTTACTGTCCCCCACATAAAATATGTTACAAGGCCATCTAAGAGCATTCTCTACACACATACCTCCTGAATTTACAGACTTCATCATGTTTCCCAGCCATTCCCCTTAGCAGGAAATACAACACTAAATAATGATAGACTAGTATACCTATCCACCTACTACTGTATGACATTTGGACAAAGCCTGATTTAATTGGTGGACAGAAGCCCAAATACATGGCCATACATGAAATATTGCTGTTATACACTGAGAAAGTTGCTGGTGTTACATGGTTTGTTGTAACATATCATTTCTGATGGATAGAAAGTCAGAAAAAGAAATGGATGTTACCATCTACATGATGCAATCACCAGAGTATGCTACTGATTTGCCAAGGACAACACCTGTCTGGGGAACAGCCCATACATAACAGGCTAACCTGTAGCCATTATGTGGATGACTCTACAGTTGTGAACTATGCAGAGACAGAACTTTGTCAGACTGAAACCAACACAGAAGTAGTATGTGCAGACAAACCCTTTCAAACTAGCAGTATTCCAAACATATAACAGCAATACTCACATTCTGCTCCTAAGTCTTGAACCTTTCCCACCATCTAGGTGGCTTGTCTCCACAAGTCTTGTTGTAAGAGGTAGTAGCTCACTCAACTACAGGATGTCTTCCTCACAAGTAAGGGAAAGGGCCAACACCCACATGGAGTACTCATTTATATGAGTGTGTTGCTATGACATTGGGTATTGGAAGAACTGCACAGCTGCTCTTCATGCAATTAGCAAGTGGAGAACCCCAATAGGTGCACAGGCCATCACCTGGTCATGAGCATCACCTAGAAAAGTGATGCTGCCACCTATTCAAACCAGCTCTATCCCTGTAGTGCACAGAGAGAGAGTGAAATAACAAATGAAACATAAATTGGAAAAGAGAAGAAAGAAAAAAGGTAAGTGGAACATGTAAGCAAGTAATTGAATGTAGTACTCGGTCTGTAATAATGGGAAATATGATTTGGAGGAATATATGTCCCAACAAGACATGCTGTACTAATGTCCTGCTAAACAGCTGCTATGACCATAGCATCTGGTCCTCTCTACAGTGGGAGATATCACAAACATACCTCTCAACTGTACAGATCTTCACAGAATGCCCACATTTTACCATCATGTATTTTTGTCTGTTCCTCTTGAGATCTGTACTTTTCTGGCAAATAGCTGAGGATTGAAGCCATCAGGTAATGACAAACACTTGCATTTAAGACTCCACATCCTTAAGAATATTCACCATAATGTTAAATGTATCATTCTATGAACTTCCTATGTTTGTAGCAGGTATATTTAAAGTCTATCCCTATGTATCCCCCCATCATTTTAGGCATTGTCCAGATGTGATGCTCTGAGAGGTTTTAAGGTGTGATCACAGCTCAGGAGCCTGACTCACCTGGGAAAGGACAGCTCATAAATAACAACCACAGGGGTGTCTGTCAAACAGTTATGACTGTGCCACTGCTAGGCCAGTTAATGGGATGTTTTCCATATCCATGTTACCTGTGATTATGAGTATGCCACATGTTTGCCTTGTAAAGCTAAAACACCTATAGAGGGCGTGTGCATAATAGAGTAATGTTGCAGACATGTGTGTTGAACTGCATGTGATATATTGAATTAATAACATTCAACTATACAGTGTTCTGCTGGACAATAAGCACATTTGTGACTGATATCTGTAGTCACATAAACATATACCTGTGTTATGTCAGCCAAACCATTGGCAGGTCTGTGAGCAATGGCATTGTAACATAATAGCTGTTGGACATCTGACAGGTTATCACAGTGATGTCAAACCCTACTGTGCAATCAACGTACTAATGTATGGTGCAGCTATATTAATACATTATCAATACTGATGTCCCTTTTGACACCCATTTACATGTGCCATTGTCCAGACATACTGCTGTAACAGGTTGAGAAGTATGATTGAGCAGCAAGACTAACTACAATGTGCCATACTAATATACAACATAAATGTATACCATGTATCCCCCGAGCACAAACTAAATCACATGGATGTCAAGCATTGAGGTACATAGGTTGTGCATGTTGCACATGTGTGAAATATCAGTGTCAGTACATCTAGTGGTTGTTGCAGTGCCCTAACACTGACGTGGGTAATAGAGTAGGCATGATATTCAGCTATTAATCAGAGAAGAGTCCACCTGTGTTATGACCCTCTGTCCATGCCTACCACTACCAGCTATATCTATACCTATATACAGTGGATATCACACGTGTACATACCCCTGTTAGACTGCCAGGTATGTGTGCTGTATGACAATCAGATCACAGAAGATCATTTCATAATGTTTCTCATCTTTATGTGACCCATAATCTGTACAATTCCATTGAAATACAATCAAAGGTGTTTCTAGGAAGGTGACGAACTATTGCCAAGTGATGATGTGCCATGATGTTAGAGTCCAGAACAGGATGGATGAATGCTGTAACCATCTCAAGATGTGCATGCACAACATATCAGTTTAAGGGTGTGCACACTCATTCAACTGGCTTATTGTACTGAGTATTATTTCCATATGTTTTCACAGACCCAATTGTTATGATTTAAATTGAATTGTAGAGGCTATAGGTCACACTACAGGTGGGATTTGTTATGAAAAGATTTATTGTGGTGTCATGTTCCAATTGCACAAATACCAGGCAGTGTATCAGGGGTATGTACCCTTTATATCCACTGTAGCTAGATGGATACAGCAGTACCTGACCTGTATTTCCAGCCTCCACCAAGGTAGCATAATCCCCTTTGGTGGACAGCAGGAATACACAAACCATATAATAGGTTGCTACATTGGCTGTACAGGGACACATAGGTGCAGGCAACAACTTTGAAGCAAGTCCACCTATATCTGAGCAAGCATGTAAGTTCACAGGTGGCATCCTGTAAGGCTGACTATGACTATGAATAGGACATATCCACATCACCAAGGACAATTACAACCATGTCTCCACATATGTTGTAAGTGTCAGATGAGCAAGCAAAACTCTTATTTAATGAAATACAGTGAAGTGCTTTTTGTTTGTAAAATAAACTTCATCAGACTAAAAAAAGTCTGATGAAGTTTGTTATTTTACAAACGAAAAGTGATTCACTGTATTTAATTAAATAAGAGTTTTGCTTGCACTCTGGCCATTTTTTTTTTGTGATTTCTACAGTTTGTTTATTGTTTTTTTGTTTTTGGAAGTCTCAGATGAAACAACACAATCCTCCTTGTACTGGGGGTAAAGGACACCTTATACACACATGCCATGGATATAGGCAACCTGCATTACACAGGTTAGGTGGGAACATCTCCACCCTGTCCATCCCAGTTGTACATGGAGATATGCACATCAACCACACTCCTCCCCTCAGCAATGGTGAGCATGTACATATTGCCTTCTGATGGCAACAACAGCATATCTCCATGGGGTATAATAACATCAGTGTCTGCCTCCTACAAGAACTCAGGCATGTGCTCAGAGCTCCATCACACATCACAGTCAAACACAGACCTGCCACCATACACACACCATCCACATGGAAGATGACCACTGTCTACCCTCTACACAGAAATGAATGGAGGATAGAGGATTATGCAATCAAGTGTCCAACATTGGGGGGAATAAGATAGCTCAGGGACAGGCATGTAATGCAAGATGCTATAGCCATGATAGCTTGGAGGGTTCCAGTGTAGTCTGGATTATTTGCAAGTAATATCCACTGTTGTGCATTTTGACAACTGTATGAGGTCCTGTGACCTTTTCCTGCTTATATCTTCCAGGTAACATGCAGAGTGCTCGCCTCATACCATTCTCTGTTGGGGAAAAAGACATCATCACCCAATATATGATTGGACATTATGCCCTGTCACGTGGATGGAGAGCAGAAGATGTGCGGGAGAGGACTGCCTTGTGGAACAGTGTGGTCCACAGGGTAAATGATGCCAGCCTGTACAGCAGAACTTATGAGCATGTGCAGCATTAGGCACCAACCTGAAATGCCATGCCCATCAATGGGCTGCTGCTGTAGCAAGGGACCGGCTAGCCACAGGTGGGGGCCCAGCCATCCAACCCCAACTGACACCCACCTACGAGCTCCTCACCACACTTGGGCCACACGCAGAATGCACAAGCCATGACACTGAGGGGAGTATTGTGGAGGTTGGTTGCACACACACACATACACACACTGGATGAGGAGTATGCAGATAAGTGCCCAGTGGGGATTAGTACACTAATGTATCAGACATACATGTATCTGTATTGTATTTACATGCGTCAGGTCAGATTTCAGTTGTGGATGAGTTTTTTTAATCCAGAGAGTTGCACATCTATGGTGAGGACAGGACATGGTTTATTATTGCGATTAGTACTGAATATGGGCAGACATGGTGCATCCATCCTATCCCAAGGCCACATGTGCGTCTGCTGACAATAACTCCCTCTCACAACTACATAGGACCCTCTGGTCTGCATATGGGACAGCAGCCAGAAGCTGGTGAGTATGACATTGTTCTGTTGTTGCATGGCAATACTCCAGGCATGTGAAGAGCATTCAGTTTACCACACACACAACCATCAGTAATAGCTATATTGTTTTATGTAATAGCTATATTACTTGTTGTGCATGCTCACTTGTGCTACGGTTAACTGTATTGCATCACAGTGGTCACCACTGAGGCCTATCTGATGTGAATTCAACATTCCTGTAGCATACCTCATAACTTGTCAGTGCCAAGACATCTGGACAGAGGCCACCAAATTATGCTGGACAAATGGCCTAAGGTAAGGTCATGCATGACACATTACTGGTATACAGTGGCTATAAATTGTGTACACACTCCTCTTAAGGTGTAAGGTGTTCCTGTTTCATACTACTTAGGATCACAATATGACAGTCCACACCTCTTCCAGCCTTTAATGTGTCCCATAACAGGTACAGTTCACTTGTAAAACCAAGCATCTGTACTTATGTATTGCACCTACAAGGCAGGCCACCTATGAGGGTAGCAGACATCCAATCAGTATAATGTTTCAGTCAGGTATGACACCTCATGCTACCATATGTGTCAGTACACTCACTGTGGCCTATTTGGCTATAATATCACATACATGGGCATTGCTAAGGCACACAGACCACTTCCAACCACGTATAGGTTTCAAACATAGGGATAGTCAAGACACAACTGTACAGCGGACTGTACAATAGTTTAACCTGCTGCATGTGAGGCAGATGCTGTTATAACACTATATAAAGTAATGGCAGTGGGAGGTGGTCACCAGCCGTGTATGGTATACACATCAAAATGGTATTAGCCGC
Organism: Protopterus annectens; assembly: GCF_019279795.1. Classification (NCBI taxonomy): domain Eukaryota; kingdom Metazoa; phylum Chordata; order Ceratodontiformes; family Protopteridae; genus Protopterus; species Protopterus annectens. The sequence continues at coordinate 1,480,191,648 of NC_056731.1, read as the reverse complement.
ACATGATATGATCTTCACATGCACAAACAGTTGCCAGTATTAGGATTAGAACTCATGCCTATCTAGGTATTCCTACTATAGTGCTACACAGTTATCAGACACGCCACAGAGCTTATACATTCCCACCTCTTCCACAGGTACTTCTAAGGTGGATGACATCAACAGGTCTACTAAATTGGAATGAAGGGAAATGTACAGGTCAAAAATGGTATGAATCAGACAGTACATGATTCACACACACATACATACACATACACACTTGCCAGTATTTGATTATAACTCCTGCCTATCTAGGTATTCCTAGTATAGTGCTACACAGTTAGATGTGCCACAGAGCTTATACATTTCCACCTCTTCCAAAGGTACTTCTACAGTGGATAACATCAACAGGTCTACTAAATTGGAGTGAAGAGAAATGTAAACGGTAGTTCACAGGTCAAAAATGGTATGATCCAGACAGTACATGATTCTCACACACATACTTGTTAGTACTGGGATTAGAACTCCTGCCTATCTAGGTATTCCTGTTATTGTGCTACAAAGTTATCAGATGCACCAGAGAGCTTATACATTTCCACTTCTTCCAAAGGTACTTCTAAAGTGGATGACATCAGCAGGTCTACTAAATTGGAGTGAAGGGAAGTGTAAAGGGTAGTATACAGGAAGAAAATGGTATGAGCCAGTCAGTACATGATTCACACACACAAACACACACACACACACACACACACACACACACACACACACACACACACACACACACACTTGCCAGCATTGGGATTAGAACTCCTGCCTATCTAGGCATGCCTATTATAGTGTTATGCAGTTACTGCATGAGCTACAGAGCTTATTGAACTTTCACATGACCAAACCTGCTGATAACTGCACAACTGTGGTAAAGTATTACAGGTGGCAGACAGTCTGCCTTCTGTACCACCAGTACATCATGCTAGTTTTTTCTGTCTGGCACTTCAGCTAGCATTATGGCTTGGCATTTCACCAGGTTATTGTATCAAGAAGTGAGGCACACCTCTGAGCTATCAGCAGTACTCGTTCATCACAGATGTCACCCCAGTATTTACTAGTTATGTCTACCCCTCCTGGCATGTTTGAAGGGTGGTTATCTGTGCTTTCACCCATTAACCTATGGATTTGTCCATTCTGTGGCACTGTTGCAACTGCCGCATGTTCACAGATAACCCTCCCCTCTGAACACCAAACACTCAGACCTGTGAGGTTACCCATATATCACCCAATGTGGACATATGCACTCTCCAGCAAAGACTGGACTACAGGTCAAGAGGATAAGATCAACACCTGCACCCCTCAGTGTGGAACATGTAGCTCAACATGATGCCCACTTTGACACCCATGACATACAGTGAAAAGCCACACACCAACCTTCCCAGAGGCACTCACTGGAGATCTACCCAAAGAGCACAGAGCAGCAAGGCAGACACCCACTCAGACACCATGACATGGCACATGCCAAGGGACACAGATTTAACCTACACAGTGTGACCCCAACCTAAGCCCCTAAGGTTAACCACCTTGCACAGTACAGTGCTCATGGTTACCTCAATACTGAGGCACACACATCCCACTCACTAAGTTGAATATGGAGCAGGTAACAGCCAAATATGAATCACATGCCAGCATCTGACACATGACACAGCCAGTCATGTCACTCCACAACTGTGGATATCACTGCATACCCATGTGGGTGTGAATGACTTGGAACACACCTTCCTGGACTACATGACAGGAGACACACACAAACACACACACACACACACACACACACACACACACACACACACACACACACACACACACACACACACACACACACACACATACACTTGCCAGTACTGAGATCCATAGGTTCATTGCTTCATAGGCATGTGGTAGGTGAATGGGCCTGAAGGTTCTACAAGGCTAGCCCAAGGAAATACCCTGGCATCAGGCCACATTACAGTACTCCCCAATGTGGCTCAGGAGTATAGTCACTGGAGTGGTCCCCAGGGGTGGGTATTGTATTCTCCATCCACTCATCCAGGTTTCTATTGTGGGTGGCCAGTGATGTGCACTGCTTCTCATGTATGTGATCTATATTCCATAACATAGACAGTGTCTGTGTTGTGCACATGTCCCACGTGCATGTTCTTTGACATGTGGAAGTGTGCTTGAAGTCTATGGGCCATGTTGTTTGGACAGATTGGTATCTTCTGATGTAGCATTCCTGACCTCATTTGGTGAGACCTAGCTATGTAACTGAGTAGTGATTGCACCTACTTTGACAGTATGCTATAAGTATTTAGTGGAGTTAGTGGCATCTGTCCATGTAGGGCATGTGTATAAGGCATGGTATTCCCTTTGTGGGGTACATTTGCAGACTCTACAGTTGTTGCATGCGTCCAGTGGGGAACATGGCAAAAGGGCCACTGTACACATTGATTGGGCTACTGAGGGGATGAAACAGGGTGCCATGTCCTTTTACTTGCAGGATAACACACACTCAGTCAGGAGATGTAACACATCACAGTACTTTCTGATGTTAGTGGCATGGTTGTGGTCAACAGGCATGTAGTCCACTTCAATCACATTGTGGGTACTATCTGTGAGGCAATAGGCAGGGGAACTACCAGTATAGTGGTTGTTGCCTGGCCAAGCATGTTTGTGTATGATATGTGGGTGGAGAGTGGTCTCTGAGTAATAGAAGGGGTGCCTATATTGCTTGCTAATCCATACTATCATGTAGTCATTGCACATGGCACTAGACATTCAGGGCTATGGATTGCCTACACCAATCTCTACAATGTTTGACAACTGTTGGCCTTGTAATGTGGACATTGTGACATATACTAGGTCCTCACCATAATAATTTAGCAAAACCCACCCTCCAATGGATCCTGTTATTACACAATCACACCACACACACACACACACACACACACACACACACACACACACACACACACACACACACACTCACTCACAGACACACACTTGCCAGTAATAAGTTTCAAACCCCTACCTAGCTATGTATTGCTACTACAGTGCACCGCATTTATCTCATGTGCCACAGAGCTTATAGGATAGATGTTGTCCCAAGGTACTTCTAAGGTGAGGAACATCACCAGCCCTTGTAAATACTGGCATTGGGTGATGTAGTGGGTGAGAGATTCCAAAAAATATTTCACCCTACACACACATTTACCATGGGTGAGTTTCAAACCTCTATCTAACTAAATTTTCAGACCATTATGTTACGCATTTACCACATGCACTACTACCCTTACATGGTTTAAGGTTGCCAATAGGCACTTCTAATGTGGATGATATCTGCAGGACTGCTAAAGTCAGGCACTGAGATGTGTACTAGGTGTAAATGAGGCCAAAAATTTGTATGTACGGACATACATATGTTCACAAACAAACACTTGCCAGGGATGAGATTCAAACCCATACATATGTAGTGATTACTACTACACTATTCCACATTTATTGCATGTGTCATAGAGCTTACATGTTGAACAGCTATGCAAAGGTATATTTGAAGGTGACTGACATCAGCAGCAGTGCTAAAGGAGGGATAAGGGAAGTCTTGTAAGTGTGAATGACCACAAAATCAGGTCTCTACTAGGATGCACATACTCTCGCCACAAGCACTCACATTTACCCAGTTGCCAGGATCAGGATTGGAACTCCTACCTGACTAGTTTGCTACAGTATAGTATTATACAATTATCACAAGCACCACTGAGCTTATATGCTAGAAAGCTGTACAAAGGTATCTTTGAATGTAACTGACATCAGCAGCAGTGCTAAAGGAGGGGTAAGGGAAGTGTTGTAAGTGTGAATGACCACAAAATCAGGTCTCTACAAGGATACACACACTCTCTTACACTAACATTTACATTTACACAGTTGCCAAGATCAGGATTGGAATTCCTACCTAACTAGTTTGCTACACTATAGTATTACACAGTTATCACAAGCACCATGGAGCTTATATGTTGGATAGTTATGCAAAGGTATCTTTGAAGGTGAGTGACATCATCAGCAGTGCTAAAGGAGGAGTAAGGGGAGTGTTGTAAGTGTGAATGACCACAAAATCAGGTCTCTACAAGGATACACACATTCTCTCATGCAAACACTCACATTTACACAGTTACCAAGTTCAGGATTAGAACTCCTACCTAACTAGTTTGCTACACTATAGTATTACGCAGTTATCACAAGTGCCATAAAGCATATATGTTGGACAGCTGTCCAAAAGTATCTTTGAAGGTGAGTGACATCAGCAGCAGTGCTGAAGGAGGGGTACGGGAGGTTTAGTGAGTGTGAATGGCCTCAACCACATTCATCTAGAAACACACACACTCACACACAACGTTACATTTGACAGGACTACGATTACAACTGCTACATGTATACCTATTTGTACAGTAGTGTTACACAGTTATCACAAGCACCACTGACACTATAGGGCTGAGGGCGAAATGTTAGAAAAATATGTATTAATGTATTTGTTTAGTGCTTATTAGAAGCTAAAAGGGTTAACACATTTCATTCTATTTTATGTACAGCTTAATTCTGTATGAAATTATAAGATGCTTTTTCAAACTGCAGTATGCTTTCTGAAATTGCAAGATGTTCTCTGACCTAGTATTTGCTAGCACAGCAAAATTCATGTTTATGCCTTTTGGAAATGTACTGAGAAGCAGGTGATTATCTGCTAGGTCAGGAAAATGAATGAATAGTGAATGAATAGAACAATACTGTTTTCTATAATGTGATTAAATATGAACAATCAGCCCTGTTCGTGTTATGAGAACATGCACAGCTGTAGAAAAGAAGAGATACATCAGACAAAGACTGCTTGAAGAAATTAACTGTAATCTGTACTTGCTTTGTGCTCGAATTAGCCATAGTATCTTGAATGGTAACATTGCATAGTGAGAAAGTTGTATCTGACCGGTGGTCATCAAGGCCACGTTTCTTTTTCTTAGGAAGTTTTTTGTAAACTTGATATGCCGGCAGAAAATCATGGACAAACAGCTGTTGAGAAATAATATTGAAAGAACTTGTGATTCATTACGTCAGCTTAGTAGGCAATACCTTGTAAGAAATGTATAAAAGTAATTTCACTACCTGATTCTAGTTAGAAAAACTCTGTATTAGCATGTTTTTGTCTCCTTGCTGCAAGGTTAAAGTGCCTTCACCTGAACCTGCCATGTATTGATCATTTTGAAGTTATTTTTCCTTTGACAGATTGGTCTGCCAGACCGGAAACTCTCACTTCGCCTCAGGTCAGATGGGTCAGGTGGCATGAAACCGTATGGGGAAGAAACCACATCGGTTCTTCTGCTTTGAAAGACCTCCAACTGAATTGTTGTTCAAAAGAGGCCAGCCACTTTTCTGATCTGTGACTGGAGGACGAGTAGCTGTACAAACCAGGAGTGGGTCAATCATGGAGGCTCAGGTAAGGTGAGATTTACCTTTTTTCTGTTTTAGATCAGGGACTTGATTGGAAATATCTGTCAGGAGATTTGTTGTTGTACAAGTCAGGGACAGAAAGATTGCAGTCTTGTCGTAGATCAGGAAAACAGAATAGGTAAGACAGTTATTCTAGATAAACTGTGAAGCAGAAAAATCGTGGCACCATGTGAGAATAAGAAGGGTTACATAACATTTTTTAACAATCAGATCAATATGGGTAATAAGTGCACAAAAAGTTCCCAAAACCCACCGCTAACCGAGGATGCAAAATATATGCAATTACAGCGTGCCGACGATGTTAAATACTACACAAAATGGGTTAATACATATGAATTTAATGGTAAATTAGAAAAATCCTCACTTGTCAAACTTGTCAAACAGCTTAAAATTGACGCAAAAGGTCAGGTAAAAAGGCAATGTCAATTGGGTATTCCTCAGGCACACAGGTGGATTGAGGAAGCAAACCGAAGAGAACAGAAAAGTAATAATTCAAAAGCTATGTTTCTAGATAAAGAAGACAATAATTTGGTGATAGCATCAGCCCCTCCACCCCCTCCACTTCCCGCACCAGAATATGAAGCGAGTGGACAAGCTGATCCACCTCCGCTATACCTGGCTGTTACCGCAAAGCCAAGACCGTATGTTAGAGATCCCATCGAGACTAGGTCTCGAACACGTAACTTAAGAGGGGATACTGAGTTATATGAAATAAACAAAAATTCACGAGCTATGAGTGAAGAAGAGATATGTCCACTCATAGAAGTACCAAATCCACAGGCAGGACAAGCAGGACAGGACCTGACTCTCCTAGTATATAGACCGTGGACACCGGAAGACATCCGGAAAGCCACAGAGGGAATTCCCCATCCAAAATTTAATTTTAGAAAATTCTTAGAAGACTTACAGGCCATGAGGTTAAGTTATCATTTGAATGGAGAAGAAGTAGAAAAAGTAGTCAGACAGATCGTAGGTCCAGATTGGCACATGATCAGTGGCAACTGGAGTCCCCGTGACGCAGAACATAAGCCACTCCCACATAGTAACGCAGAACTGGATAACAGAGTGAAAGGTCTGACAGACCGAATCTCTGAGAAATGGAAGCCTAGGGCAGACTGGACTTGCATTAATCAATGCATTCAACAGGAAGGTGAAACTGTTGACAGATATTATGCTAGATTATTAGAGTGTTTTAATAACCATTGTGGAATGCAGGTACCTGAAGATCAAACACATGATTCCCCATATGAGCAGCAATTAAAGAATGCATTTTTGAAAGGCAGTATTTTGCCTATAAGCAGCTTTATTACAAAGCACATGGTAGACCATCGTACAAGTAGACTACAGTCACTACTTGAATATGCTAGGCATGCCGAAAGGCATTTTAATAGTAAAAAGAAGAAGAAAGCCCAAGTATTTGCTGTAGAAGACAGAGCAGAAGTTTATGTAGTACAATCCGGGAAAAAGGGCAAGAAAAATGCCCAGGGAAACAAACAATCTGACAAACAATCAGAAGAGTTTGAAGAGAGAAAGAAAAGAGGTGAGTGTTTTAAATGCAGAAAAAAGGGACATTTAGCAAGGGATTGCAAGCAAAACAAGAAGGTAGCCATGGAAGATAAGGAGGGTGAGGACTGACTATATGATAGTCAAGAATCACTAGAAGGGAATAACCAAGAAAAGACAAATGCAAATGTGATGGCGAGAATAGAGAATGTGATAGAAGAAATAGAGGAAGTACAAGAAATCACTGATGGTGAAGAAAGTGAAATTTTGGACTTAGCATTACTGAGCCTAGAGCTCTATTTAGCAGCCAAAAAAACGGAAGTTACACTTCTGGTAGAGGGGAGGGAAGTTAAATTCCTGTGTGACTCAGGGGTTTCACGAACCCTGATACAGCCTTCCAAACTACCAGAAAATTCAGAATCACTTGATTACATATTAGTGAAGGCAGCTAATGGACAGCTGTATCGGGAGACACTCTCCCGTATCATAGCAATAACTGACCTTGTTTCAGGGATGACCCAGAAAAGCAAAATTGTTGTTTCTGCAAAATGCCCACTGAACCTTTTGGGCAGAGATTTTATGCAGATATTTGGCATAGCAGTAGTACCGACTATGCAGGGTATGGAAGCACAGCAACAAATGGATACTTTTGTGGTGCGACCGGAGGGTGAAACATTTTATTGGTACAGCCAGGACTTAGTCACGACTGGTCCAGGGGCAGTAACTGAAGAACTGATGAACGTAGCCATCAGTAAGTTCCCCTCCCATGACACTGATAAACAGCATTTGTTGCACTGTACTCTGTATTATTGTAGCACACCAGGACCTGATAAGGAATATGAGCAAGAACTGTTTAAAAACCATGCAAACAGATTAGTATTACGTAATCTGTACTGGGACACAGAAGGGAACAATGTAGTTAGCTGTTCATTGCCCCAGGAATTCTTTGCACTCTATAAATCTAATCGTTTACCACATGTTAGTTTAACTAAAGACAAGAATGTGAAATGGGCAGATCTTGGAGAAAAAGTCACAAAGTGGGAAAAACAAACGGAGTTAGAATTGTCAGAACAGGGAGTACAAAAGCAGAAGCTAAATTAGATAACGCAGACACACCCAGCTGTACACTTGCAGTCTAGTGAGGACAGCTGATTAACACTGTTACTAGAAGAGGAAGAAAAAGCTTTATGGAGTATACCAGAAACTCTCTGGTCAACAGGGAAATCAGATGTAGGACTAATTCGTGCAGCAGAACCAGTTACCATTACGCCAAAATCAGCATTTAGACCTCAAAAGAGACAGTATCCCTTAAGGAAGGATACAGAAATAGGAATCAAACCTATAATAGCAGCTTTACTTAAGGAAGGAGTACTGGTAGAATCTCCTGATTCACCATGTAACACACCCTTATTTCCTGTTAGGAAAGCAAACGGGGAATGGCGTATGGTCCAAGACTTACAAGCTGTTAATGATGCAGTAATACCTAGAGCACCTACGGTGCCAGATCCACACACCTTGTTGAATGATTTAAAACCTCAACAGAAGTATTTTTCTGTGGTAGATATTAGCAATGCATTCTTTTCAATACCGATACACCCTGACAGCCAACATTGGTTTGCATTCACATTTCAGTGGAAAAGGTACACATACACGCGACTACCACAGGGGTATTGTGAAAGCCCAACAATATTTGCACAAGAGATGGCAAGCAACTTGGCAGGATTTAGCCCACCAAGAGGTAGCCAAATTCTACTTTATGTAGACGACATCCTGCCGGCAGCCCGCACCCAGCAAGAATGCAGGGAAGATACCACAGCATTACTACAATTTCTAGCCACTCAAGGACACAAAGTAAACAAAAACAAATTGCAGCTTTGGAGAAAACAGGTTAAATACCTGGGATATGTAATATCCAAAGAAGGCAGAACATTGGATGCAGATAGGAAATAGCAATTTTACAAGCACCCAAACCAACTACCAAGAAGGAAATGATGTCCTTTCTGGGCACGACTAATTTCTGTCGGAGTTGGATTCCAAATTATGCTTTGGAATCTGCTCCACTGACCAACTTAATATACAAGAAGCCTATGGCAGCACAAGATTTATTACAATGGACACCAGAAGCAGAATCAGCTTTCTGCAAACTGAAACAACTGATAGCATCCTCATAAGTTTTAGGATTACCAAACTATCATAAACATTTTTTCCAAACTATAGATCGTAAGCAAGGTTACATGACATCAGTGTTAACACAGCAGCATGGGGATAAGCAACGCCCTGTAGCTTATTATTCATCACAGCTGGACCCAGTGGTGTGATCCCTGCCCCACTGTGTACAAGCAGTAGTTGCAGCTGCAATGGCAGTACAGGCTTCAGCCACAGTAGTGTTGTTCCACCCTCTCACATTGAGAGTGCCTCATGCAGTCGCAATTATTTTACTGCAAGAAAAAGTAGCATATCTTTCTCCTGCTAGACATCTTTCCTGTATAACTATACTCTTGAGCCAACCTCATATGACAATTGAATGATGTACAACTTTAAACCCATCTACCTTGCTTCCGACCCCTGCAGATGGCACACCACACAGCTGCCTGCAGGAGATTGAGCAAAAGTCACCACCTAGAAAAGATCTAATGGATGTTCCCTTGGATGATGCCGAGGTAACATATTACATGGACGGCTCATGCAGAAGGGGTCCTACAGGACAGCATCTAGTGGGGTATGCAGTAGTTTCTGATACTGAGATTTTAGAAGCAAAGTCTTTACCACACAACCTATCTACACAGGCAGCAGAATTGATTGCTTTGACAAGGGCATGTACCTTGGCAAAGGGTAAATGTGTGAATATTTTTACTGACAGCCAGTACACTTTTTCTACTGTACATGTTTTTGCACAACAGTGGATAAATAGAGGAATGATAACATCTACTGTTAAACCGATTAATCATGCACAATTTAATTTAGATTTGTTAGAATCTATTCAGTTACCTCAGAAAGTAGCTATTTGTAAATGCGTAGCTCATACTAAGCAACAGGATAGGATTTCAAAAGGTAATGCGAGAGCTGATACAGCTGCAAAGCAGGCAGCTTCAGCTTCAGAAGTACTTCTTTTGAGTGAGGAATTACAACCTTCTGAGATTTTAGATTTAGAAATGTTAAAAACAATGCAGACACTTACTACATATGTAGAAAAACAGAAATGGATAAAATGAGGAGCAATTCTTGAGAAAGGGCTGTACATCTCCAAAGAAGGAAAACCAATTTTGCCATCTAACTTGTTTAGATATGCAGCTTTGTTGAGCCATGGGCAGTGCCATGTCTCAACAGGGGGGATGGTACAGTTAGTGAATCGAGTGTTCACTGCATATGGATTTACAAACTACACAAAAAAGTTTTGTGCAGCATGCAATGTTTGTAACAGGCATCATGCACAGGGGGCACTGAAGCCTAAGCAAGGGAGTTTCCCAACACCACCGTACCCGTTCCATACTATCTGTATGGATTTCATAGAACTAAACAAATGTGAAAATAAGAAATATTGTCTTGTCATTATAGATGTGTTTTCCAAATGGGTGGAAGCTTTTCCGACCAAAAATCCAGATGCAGCCACTGTTGCAAAAGTCCTCGTTAAAGAAATTATTCCTAGATTTGGCATACCGGAAAAGATCTACAGTGACAATGGCACACACTTTGTAAATCAAACCATGCAACAGTTGAGCCGTTATTTCGGAATTTCTTTAAAGAACCATTGTGCATACCACCCCCAATCCGCAGGATTAGTAGAGAGGCATAATGGGGTTCTGAAAAATAAGCTTAGGAAATTGATTAGCGAGACACAGAAGAACTGGGTGCACTGCCTGCCTCTGGCAATGTTGAGCATGAGAACTGTTCCAAATGCAAAGGGGTTAACTCCTTTTGAAATACTGTTTGGGAGGGCATATTATATACCTCAGTGGAAACATCTCATGCCTGCAGACCAGGAGGCTGACAGTTCACTTGCAGAATACATGAGAAGACTTCTAAGTAATAAACAACTTTTGCAGTTGAATTCTGTTTCAGATAAAGAACAAACCAGAACATCGGAAGCAGCAGTAGTCCCAGGCACGTGGGTCTGGGTGAAGGTTATTAAGAACAGGAATTGGACCACACCGAAGTGGGAAGGGCCATACCAAGTGCTACTGTCAACACCCAATGCAGTCAAGATCGCAGAGCAAGCATCCTGGATTCATCTGACACACTGTAAATTGGTTAAAAACTTTGAACTGGACAAAAAACTTGTTACTGTTACACAAGAACAAAATGACCAGATACGGAGCAAATAGAAATGCTGAACAACCTCAGAAGTATTGCATGATCATTCTGTTGACCATATTGATAACATTAATCTTTTTGTTGTGGCCTTTCCTTTTTCCAGCCACACGAGCTGAACTGAATAAACGTGAATCATTCATAGACTGGCATCCGAACTTTAACACTTACCAAGTAATTAAATATGTGTATGCTGAAACTTTTAATGTTTCAAATTGCTGGATCTGCACAGCTATACCAACAGCATACGGGGGATTATTAATGACTGCTGTCCCCCTAGGGGTCAATGAGACCTGGGAAAATTTGCTTTTTGATACTACAACTGTAAAATCACAAGACAAAATAGCACTGTACCTGCCTGTTACACAAAAGGGAATTGTATGTTTTTATAAAAATTATACTGTTCAGGTAGGTTGGAGTAATTGTAATGTGACTATTCCTTACAAATGTTATACCAAAGCCAATAATGCAGGTTATATCTGTGATACAAACTATGACTCATATCTCGAGTCGATTCATAAGACTATTGATGAAATACAACGTAATCCTGTACTTTTAAAACAACTATCTATTATTGATAAGAAAATGTTTCATGCAAGGCAAGTGTATATTAATACTAAAGTAGAGAATTGTTATTTTGTTTGTGGGAAAAAGGCATACAAATGGTTACCTGAGAACTGGTCCGGCAGTTGTTTTTTGGTTTACCTGGTTCCGGCCATACGACACACTGCAGTCTTACCTCAGGGAAAGATTTGAAATGTCAGAGAGGTCACCAAGAAAACTGGAAATCCAATCAGAAGGCCTGAAAATCCAGTGGGATGAATCGAAGCAGGCTAGAGAAACCATAATTCCGTAAAAAATAAAGACAAACTGACACACATGGACTTGAGTGACACTATCATATCGTGGGCAGGTATAGCCCCTGCATATGGCACAGTGAAATCGATTTGGGAGCTGAGAAAACTGTCCAAACTTCTTGAAGTAATGAGTAATGCAACTTTTTCTGCTCTTGAGTTAATGACTGATGAACTGAATGATATGAGAACTGTGGTGCTTCAAAACCGCATGGCTCTTGACTTCACCCTAGCGGCGAAAGGTAGTACATGCACTTTAATAAAAGAGGAGTGATGTTCGTATATTCCTGACAACCAGCATGAGATAAATGACCATCTTGAGGTGATTCAGCAAGTGTCAGCCATGACCAAACCAGGCCCAAACCCACTGATGGACTTTTTCCAGAATTTGTTTGGGGGGGGTGGGGTAGCATCCTAATGAACATCCTGATTGCCATTTGTGTGGATTTACTCCTATTAGGAGTATGCATTTGTTGTGGTATTCCTTGCATGAAAAGATTGATCAAAGATTTTATAGACATGTCAGTTTCTGAGACTTTATATCAAAGTACTGAAATTGAAGAACTGTTGAAGACTGAAACGCTTTCATAAGTTTAAACTGAATGACTCTCTTAACTGCAAATTCTAAACGGAAAGAGGTTAGGAGAAGAAGCAACTGTTTATGCTTTTGAAAAAAGAATAAAAGTATTAACAGGGGGGAAATGTTAGAAAAATATGTATTAATGTATATGTTTAGTGCTTATTAGAAGCTAAAAGGGTTAACACATTTCATTCTATTTTATGTACAGCTTAATTCTGTATGAAATTATAAGATGCTTTTTCAAACTACAGTATGCTTTCTGAAATTGCAAGATGCTCTCTGACCTAGTATTTGCTAGCACAGCAAAATTCATGTTTATGCCTTTTGGAAATGTACTGATAAGTAGGTGATTATCTGCTAGGTCAGGAAAATGAATGAATAGTGAATGAATAGAACAATACTGTTTTCTATAATGTGATTAAATATGAACAATCAGCCCTGTTCGTGTTATGAGAACATGCACAGCTGCGGAAAAGAAGAGATACATCAGACAAAGACTGCTTGAAGAAATGAACTGTAATCTGTACTTGCTTTGTGCTCGAATTAGCCATAGTACCTTGAATGGTAACATTGCATAGTGAGAAAGTTGTATCTGACCGGTGGTCATCAAGGCTATGTTGTTTTTCTTAGGAAGTTTTTTGTAAACTTGATATGCCAGCAGAAAATCATGGACAAACAGCTGCTGAGAAATAATATTGAAAGAACTTGTGATTCATTACGTCAGCTTAGTAGGCAATATCTTGTAAGAAATGTATAAAAGTAGTTTCACTTCCTGATTCTAGTTAGACAAACTCTGTATCAGCATGTTTTTGTCTCCTTGCTGCAAGATTAAAGTGCCTTAACCTGAACCTGCCATGTATTGATCATTATGAAGTTATTTTTCCTTTGACACTAACCAAAGATATTTCTACAGTGAATGACATCAGCACATCATGTGATAAAGGAAAATGGGATGTGTAGTGGGTGGGACAAGCCTCCTAATGGGATTCTCTCTGTCGCTGTCTGTCTTTCTCTTCCCCATGTCTCTGTGTGTGTATGTTTGACATATTATATTATGTTGGCCTTAGATATGTGTGTGTATTCCTATCCAATGTGTGTGTGTGTGAAGTATCAATGGTGTACAATTTGGTGCGTGTGCACAGACGGCTGCGAATAACCAATATCTGTAGTCCACTGTGTTGTGAGACATGGGCTTCATTTCTCTAATTGTAGGATCATGCCCAGTATTACCTTCTAAATTGAGTGTTTGCATCCATTCCAGGGAGGATTGGACTCCAGTTCAGGGTTTTGTGTGCTACAGCTACACCTAGAAAACTGTTTCTGCAGGATATCTGTAGATAGGTTGCCAATATGGAGAAACAATAGGCTTAACATACACAGGATACTGTAACTATTGCTGTCTGTGCTGCTTGTAGCATGGATATTCTGACATATGTACTGTTTTACACTGTGATGTGTCATGTCATCAACTACTGACAGTTATCATTCTTTGCTCACAGTTATTTACCGGTAAATACAATATGAATGAAGCTGAGACCAATAATCTAAGGCATATAGACTACACATTATGGCACACACCTGCCATTGTAGAGGGGTAGCTACAGGGAATAGACTGCTGGTTATGTGTAAATGGTGCAGCCCCTTGTTAGTATGCTGGCTGGGGTTCCCCTCTTTGTGCTTTTCTCAACTTCAGGGAATGGCTATATCCTGCTGGGGCCATAACTCTCAGCTGTACAGATACATCCAGGTTATCCAGAGGCAGGACTCATATATCCAGTCAGTTTACCTTCACATTGTGGTTTACAGGTAGTTTTGTGGCTATTGATTCATGGGTTTGCAGTAGGCAGTAGTATGGACGGATATTAGAGTTTCAGACTTCACACATTCCATGACATCCATGCTTTTACACCCACCTTCTGTTATTCTCTCCTCCACCTAACATTATGTAAGCAATATCTCAGAGGTATCCCTATAGTTGGGCCTTTATCCCAGTAGTATTTATTGCCTGATCCACAGTCCTTGCAGTAGGACATGAGGATGCATGCTACTGGCATTTGTCAACATGGCCTTGCATTTATTTTCTGTTTACTGTGTTAGGTTGTTAGTTGGGACCCCCTGGCATTCTGTACATTGGCACTATGGGTGAGGCATGGGCCTTTGCCAGAGGACTGTAGGCCATTTGAGAGTGCTGCAGGCTATCTGCTACTGTATTTCTACATGGGAATGTGTGTGTGTGTGGGGGGGGGGTGCACACCTGCAGACTTTAACATTTGAAATGACTATAGTGGTATTTCGGTTACTCTGTTAGCATCCGTTTCATATTGTATTATGACCTATCATGCAGACAGGAGGCATATCAGTAGAGTGCACATGTTAGATTTTAATGGCATATATTTCAGTTTCAGACTTCGTACCCTTCAGAACTGGAATGCAACTGCCAGACCTGTTGTAGTATGTCTGTGTAGGTCTTCTGGGGGGATGTTCACCATTGTCATCATTTGGGGCCTTATCCCAGCCTTTCATCATGGTCATCTACACCTGTCCTGCTGGGTGATGCTGGTGGTGGATATGTGAACCTCATTGACATCCATGTGTGTGACCTATTGACACCCACAGTTCTTTGGGCCATCACATGTACTGCAGTGGGGGTTGTCTCCTTGTGTAGTGCTTCCTAGTATGTTGACACCAGTATTTGTTATGAATTTCCTGCTGTCCGATATAGCTGTCTGCTGCTATCCCATTCAGCCACCCAATTTCCTTGCATAATTGCATCCATATCATACATACAAGTATGACAACATACTACTCCATTCAGTAATTGATAGGAAGAGTGACTTACCTTGTTGCTGGGTCAGTATTGAGGACAGTGCTGGAGGACTGACTATGTTGGATGCACATAGTACACTCCCTGTACATGGTAAAGTTCAGGTAGTGTCATGTTTGGCATCCCTTTTACTGTATGTACAAGTCAGAGACAGGTATCTGTCCCTGGATCCCTACAGTGTCAGTGTGTGTGCTATGTGTTGCCTCTTTGCAAAGGCCTGGGCATACTGTTCATGCCTCCTTGCCTAAAGGGACAGGTTCAGGATGTTCCTTCTCTGAGTCCCACTGTACCTGTTCTGGCCTTGGAAATGGTGGGGGACTGTGTGTCCATGGTGGGGGGTTGTGTGGCTCTGCCCTGTGCTGTTCCTGCTGCAGCTGTTTCCACAGGATCATATTGTGTAGCATGGCACATACTATGAACATTTGTGTACATGTAGCTGGGGAGTGCTGCAAGGCTCCACCTGATATGTCAAGGTAGCGGAACCATGAATTGAGCATCCCAAACACATGCTCTACAATGATCCTGGTTTGTGCGTGTGCCTCATTATGGTGTTCTTGTTTGGGTGTGTGTGCATTTCTGATGGCTGCCATCAGCCATGGCTCCAGTGCATAGCCAGCATCCCCCACT
The DNA here is from genome assembly GCF_019279795.1 of Protopterus annectens. Taxonomy (NCBI): domain Eukaryota; kingdom Metazoa; phylum Chordata; order Ceratodontiformes; family Protopteridae; genus Protopterus; species Protopterus annectens. Next base: position 1,480,175,450 of record NC_056731.1, on the reverse strand, counting down.
AGATGGCCATATGGAATGCCCCCTCGGCAAATGCCTGATACAGCTGTGAGCAATACCAGATGTGGGAATCATGATAGGTTCCAGAGCTGCCAGCACACACATTCATGATAATGCCCTGGGCATGGCACACAACCTGGCAGTTGATGGAGGGAAGCCTTTGCGGTTTATGTAGACCCTGCCCCACTCACTGGATGGTGCTTTGATGTGGATGTGTATGTAGTCTATAGCACCAACTACCTCAGGGTATTCTGCTATATGGTAGATGAGACGGATAAGTGTGATCAGTGCCTCATGGGCCGTGGGGAAATATATGTGCTCAATGGCATGTTGTGCCATGGCATCCAGGAACTGGTGGAGTACCCTGGATACTGATGCCTGTGAGACCCCCATGATATCCCCAGTTGGTCTAAGAAGGTACCTGTGGCTAGTATTCCTAAGTCTAGACATACCTTGCTATCCACTGGGATAGGTTCCCCTCTATTAGTTCTGTGTGTAAGGCATGGCCAGCACAGCTCAACAATCTGCTGTAGAATGTTTCTGTCCACCCTATAGCGCTCTACTATCTCCAGCTTACATAAGCCCTGGTAGGTTACCCTGAGTCTGTACACTCTTCTCCTCTTCCTCATTGTGGATCGGTTGACAGCATTCTCCTCCTCACCACCCTCAGGCTCTAGCACATACTGTTGGAGTAAAGCAGCAACAGCTGCTAACATTTTTAGTTAGTTTTGCCAGTTAAAAATTCCCCATCTGTGTACACCGGTGGTGTACAGTTTGTGAGAAAAACCAGTCTGTAGGGTGTTTGCATAGTTTATATTAGTGTGCTGGGCTGCTGCATGTGTAATTGACTGATTCTGACGCATTCCACCTGTCAGCTATGCTAGTTCTCCTTGATTGCCTTCCTACTGCTGTTTTGCCTTCCCAGTTCCTACCTATTTAAGCCCTGAGGCACGCCGTGCATACCCAGTGCTCAAATGTAAACAGTGCTGGCATTTCCTCTTTTTTTTTTTTGTTTTGTTTTTTTTTTTTTTTTTTTGTTTAAAATCTGGTGTGCAGAACTCACAACCGTTTAGGCTATGTACACACTGCTTAGGTACATCTGACACACCCCTTCCTTGCCTGTGCTTATCTAAGGGCAAACACGGGCCACAGAGCTCCAATTAGCTTACTGCAAGAATGACACACCCCCTTACGAAGTCATTCAGCTCTTACACTTGCAGTGTTGTATTGCTGCACCTACATGGGTAGATACAAGCTGACACTTTGAGGAAATCTGTGATTCAGTATAACTCCCCTAATTTGCATATCCCATTGTGTAAGTCCTTAGTTTACTCCACTTAGACGGGCCCTTTCTCCTTGACAACCAGTGCTCCCTGGTATTGTTTACATTCTGCATGCCATTGACTATAATGGCAAAATGTGGAATTATCTTAAAATTGACTTTTCTCATTTCTTTTTTTATTTTCGGCATGATCCCGATCAACCAAAAAAAAAAAAAGTTTCATTTTATAAAAACATAAACTGTTATTAATGCCAATGGCCTTAGATCTGGCCATTGGCATGTGTGTTTGACTGTAATACATGCTTTCCACGAGTTGTCCTGCCTCAGTTTGCTCAGATGCAGAAATGTATTCAGTTACTCACTGGATACATTTCTCCTCTGACACTATTCCTGCATGGAGTTAGGCCAGCTTCATGAATCACAAAATCACCTCCTTTGCATGGTTTTTACCAGCAAATGAAGTGATTTGCATCCCACACGGCTTTCCATGCAGGAACAGTGTAGGGCCGCTCGTGCATGTGAAAACAGCACTTTCCTGGATTGCTCGTTGGCCATTTGCCATGCAGGAGCTCCTAAACTGTTCCTGCATGGAAATTAGCCATTCATGAATCCCAGGGAGAAAGGAAGTAGTACATCAAGAATGAGTTCCAAATTGTTCAGAAAACTAGTGATGAGGCTATTAAATAGTCATGTGCAAGGAGGAAACCTAGGAGAGGAAAAGTCATAAAACATGGATCCTAGCAAGGATTTTTCTGGCCAGGAATAATGAGAGAAACTGAGAGGTTCTGTTTTTTGTTGCCCTGAATACTATGAGACAGCTCTTCACCAAGCTTTAAAAAATCCTTTCATTCCAAATGCCTATCATAGAGATGTCATTTGAACATATTGCTAAGGACATTGTTGGTCCCGTAGTAAAATTCAGTAATGGGTTTCAATGTTTCAATACATCTTTGTTTTTAGGGACTGTGTTATTAAGTACTCTGACAGTTTATCTATCCAAAATGAATGCTAAGTGTATACTCTGGAGTTTGTCTTATATTTTCCTGTTAGGAATTGCTATGGAAATAGACACTGACTTGGGGACTCTATTTATGTCGTGAATAATACACCAGCTTTTACATTTCTTTAAGGTCAAGCAGTCCAAATGCTGAATGCACAGTCCCTATACAGACAAGTTAGTGTAATGTTTTAAATGAATGTTAAAGCCTTTAAGGATAAAAGTTATTGAGGAAGATGGTAAAAACTGGGACTTACTAATTCCATACCTCCTGTTTGGCATTAATGAAGTACTGCAAGCCTCAACAGGGTTCAGTCTTTTTTCTCTTGCTTCCTCCTGGACCTTGCCAAATGGCTGCAGCACCAAGTTGATTCACTTATTCTAGCAGAATGAGAGATGGAAGATGGGTATTCTAATGCTAGGGGAGACTCATAAAGTCCATTTGTTCTTGCCTGGGAACAGTAATTAAAGCTCTATTCAGTGGTGAGAGTTACATGATAAGGAACACACCAGCTTGCTGATCCATGGGAAGAAGCATATACTTTCCTCTTTGGAGCCCCCGCTTCCCCATCAGCAGCTCATCTAAGTCTACAATTGTTGACTTCCAAGGGGGAAGGGTGCCTTCATATGCCAAATTTCCTCTGTGCTGCATAATGTCAATGCATTATGGTTGTTTGGGCTCAAACAGGTCAGAACTCCACTAGTTGAACACCTACTGCTCCACTTTCCCCCAGGTTTGGTGATCCAGCAATGATGACTGACATTCATCCTCCCCTGGCCAGCTTCTATAGGACATTCAGCAGCTAATCAAACTCAAATCACCTGCAGTATAGTAAGGGCTTTATACCTCAATGCCAAAGGATTCAGTTCTTTTCATTGTATCTGCTGAGGTGACATCCTGACCCCATGTGCAAAAAAAAAGGGGGAAAAAGTGGTTTGTGGATGAATGGATGGATGGATGGATGGATGGATGGATGGATGGATGGATGGATGGATGGTTAGTATTTTTTAAGGTTTAGTGTTTGCTCATTCCCCAGTGTGGAGAGATCTTACAGTTAGTATATATCATTAGTAGGGAGTTTGGGGGGTGCACGGAGGCTTTGCCCCTGCACAAACACTACTGTTTGTGATGCTGCTCTCCAGAAGAGAGTTTTGAGAAATGATTTTTAAAAGTCTTGCGACCATATGATATAAGTGTATATATCTATATCTATCTATCTATCTATCTATCTATCTATCTATCTATCTATCTATCTATCTATCTATCTATCTATGCATGTGTGTGAGTGTGTGTGCAGTGGCGGCCACACCTCTCCCTTTTTAAAGTCGATGTACATTGGTAGCAAGGAGATCAGCAGGTGTACACTATGTACATAATAGTATATGCTATGGTCAGCCATGGAGTAGCAAAAAAAAAAGTCCTTTCTCATTGGCTCACTTGCTAATAAGGTTCAGCTGTTTAAGATCACATCACAGTGCTACTCATTTCTACACTTGCGGGGTGGGGTGATGACCAGTACAGTCTAGTTATTATTGGCTGCAGATATATTTGACGGGCTGCTTAATTCTTGTTAAATACAGCTATAGTCAAATCCTTTTTATTTTTCTTTCTTTCACTGAAATTGGAATATATGCCATTATTTAGTGACATCAATCCTTAAGAATTTAGTTGCCAGAAAAACATGAAATTTATGAGGAACTGATAAAAAATATGAGGCAAAAATCTAAATATTCTGCTAAAACCTGTTGACAATTAAAAGGTACGGATGACGGATCCCTCCCTAATCAGATGCAAGTGTTAATAAATATATTAAAAACTAAGCTTATGAGATCTGAGAGACCTAAACTGAAAAATAATGAATATTTAACACAGCACATGGTGATTGAAAGTGTAGATTTAGTTAGGAACCTGGTTGTAGATCCACCTTTGAGTTTTTCCAATCATATTAATGATTATAGTGACATAACTATTGGTTATATAAAAAGATTTAGAAAGTCTAGTAAATCAGAAATGAAGCCATTGTTGGTTAGTTAAATTAGAACCACACTAAAGTTTGAAATAACAATATGGAAACCTTATAAGAAAACAAACATGATTAAACTGGAAACAGTACAGTGGAAATATACTAAGAGCATTCATGGATGTGAAAGTTTTAAGTTATTACGAAATACTAAAATATCTGAACTTGTACAGTGTCTCTTATAAATATCTAGGAGGAGACCTTATTCGGGTTTATAGGGCATTTAGAGGTGCCTACATTTGGGGTTATCAAAAAGCAGAGAATCATCATACAACCTATGTTGAAGATTCTATGGGAATTAGAAGTCTGTTAATTGTTTCTCAGAGACAGCAGCTGATGCATGGAATAGACTATCAAATTACATTAAAGCAAGCACTAACAGCTTGGACACTTATTAAGGGTACAACTGTTTTAGTATTGGCAGGCTAGAAGGGCATTATTGATCGTGCTTGAAATATTTGTATGTAAGTACACTTTTCACTCTTTGAATATTTCAGCTTACATAATATTCATTGAATAAAATACAATATTTATGTTATATATATTTAATACCTCAGGATGTCACCTTATGTTTAGTCACTTGCAGCCTACATTAAGTATAGTGCTGAGTTGAAATACCTAGTGATCAGGATTTATTATACTAGTCAGTGTTAGTGTTTGTATTGTCAGTGGCACCACAGGTAGCACCCTTGCCTTTTGAGCAGAATGCTGTGGATTTGATTCCTGCACCCAAATGATTGATTACTGACACTGCATTGCAGCATAATGAGGGTACTGCACTCCTGAATATGCTGTCCTTCAGATGAGATGTTAAACTGAGGCCCCACCTGCTTGAGATAGTGGTAGCTGAGGTGGATGTAAAAGATCCTTTGGCAAGACACCTATTAAAGCACAGGTTAAGTTTCCTGATGCCCTGAAACCAATCAAAACTAGGTATTATATTAGAAAATTGCCTTGCAGACTGGTATACACAGAGGTGGGCATGGCCTCACTGATTGACAGGTGAAATGGCAGTGTTGTGGTATGGAAAAGACTACATACCCCGAAAAATTAAATATTCCAACTCTGAAATCACACTATCTTGAGGAAAAGGGCAAACTACGAGTAGACAATGAATAGTCATGCTGCCATTGGTATGAATTTTACTTTACTTTCACCAATTGTTGGATGATGTGTAGGGTTTGGGTGAGACTTGCTACTTTGCATCTTGTGAGGTACATTTCTAATACAAAGCCCAAAACTAATGCAAAACAGGTACAAAAAAAAAGGATTTTGTTTGAAATAAACACCATCATTTAATAGTGAGCACTTTCATCTTAACATAGGTTAAAACGACTTGTCCAAACTTCCCATAGCAGTATAAATACCACCTCAGCTTTCTCCTGATGTGGCTACCTGTTCTTAGTTGTGTATTTCACTTAACATTTCAAATTTATTGGAATAAATGAGTTGTAAAAAGACCTACAAATACAGCCTTGGTCATTCATCACATTCCACACACTAGTACTATGTATACAATTGTACAACTATACCAATGTCATGTACTTACATCAATTGCACAGCATATGCTTGTGTGTGTTTCATGGGTAAACTGTGTCTGAGCAGCCTGATGTCGTATCAGGACAGATTACAGAGCATTTGTTTGTGGCTCATGCATAACATTTCCTGACACAAATGTTAATAGTCACACAGTAGTGCTGCTGACCACCTCAATAATCCTTGGGTATAGCAACACAACTGCACATACAATGAATCCCACATTGTTACAATTGTATCAAAACATGGGATACATTGGTTGTGTATATTGCAACATAACAAAATGTGTATGAGGCAAGAGTTATGTGACCATGTAATCAATATGTGTTTATATTGATGTGTGTCACAGAGCATATAATGCTGGTATGTAGACCTAAGCAAAGCTTTTCCATACTGAAAGTGTCACTGTGATGGTAGAATGTGAACTGTGTAAATGGTTAAGCTGCTCCATTATGTCAACACATGTCCTAATACATCAATAGTATATATACAAGTGCATCATTCTATGTCAGCAGTTCTCAGGGGGAATACTACTACAGCTGTTATAGAAGGAGCATGTAATGCATTGGAATGAATGGCCAGCAATACATTAACTCTCATCACAGACTGTAATACTCTCTTGGAGCCATACTGTACAGCCACACCTCTATACAGCACATATCAATGACAGCAACGTTGACATGTCAACTGTTCATAGGATCACAGGACATTATTAGACTAATGGCCAACATCACCTGAAATCCAAGCCATTATTATACCATGTAAATAAAATTGTTATATCTATATTATGGAAGATAGTAAGACTATTGTGGTTATGCGCATATTTTTTGGATTGCATTGCATCCTGCCACTGTCCATATGGGACGTGTGCCACACCATGGCAGAATTAGCAATCACACATGTAGTGGTCTGAAGTTGGCTTGCAGAGGTTAATGGAAGGGATTCTGCTTCATGATGTGAGTATGCATATTTGACATGACAATATCCTCTACTCCTCTGCAGACAGGATGTCATGTGGCCAGAGGAAATAGAAGGATTCATGGGGCTATGTGAAAGGTACTCCAAGTGGTAATGAAATGAAGAGTTATTCCAAAGATCATACAATGACCATAACGTGCCACAAACCAACACACAGAAGTAGACTGGGCCTGATTAGAAATTACACCTGTGTAGGCATTGAATATGAATGCTATGCAAGGTCATAGAGCAAAACCACATATGCTTGAGTGTAACACTGTCAGACTGCACATTATGGAGTATGATAACATCATTGTAGGCTGAGGAGAACATGTTGGGAGGAGCATAGTGCAGGGATGTGGAGTCCCATCCCTGTGTACAATTGTCTCAAAAGTGATAGCTGTATGTATAGACAAGCAAGTTGCCTGCTATCAGATCAGAACATCTATAAGTGTTGTTAAAGTAGCTTGCAAACACACTAGTTAATGTTACTGCCACAGCACAGGTTTTCTTGAGTACTGTCAGAGTGCTCATTACACAGGATGACATAATCATTGTATGCTAAAACAAGATGCTCAGAGGAAGGTTGGACAAAGTTGTGGACTCACATATTGTTATAAAATTGTGACCATAGTGATTGCTAAATGCACACACAGTTGCCTGTAATGAGACCAGAACCCCTGCTTAACTATTTACTGTGCATAGTGCATAACACAAGCACCAAAGCACAATTTTGTCTTTTATAGTGTTGGAGAATACTTTACAGCTGATGACATCAGCAGAGTCTGGTGAGAAGAGGATGGTAATAGCAGTGTCCCACATGCAGGTGTAAAATGGTCTCTTCAATGTCAACCAACTGAACAAACACACACACACACACACACACACACACACACACACACACACACACACACACACACACACTTTGACTACAGTGAGAACAGAGCCCCTACCTATGTACACCAACTAGAGAACACAGTACTTAATGCAAGTTCCACAGCACAAGCCTGACATTTACTATGCTGCAGGATAATTTATAGTGGATGACAGCAGCACTGGATGTTTGAGAGAAGATATTGTGATGCCTGAATGAAATGGATGTGTAGACATATACAACTATCAGAATATTTGTATTCCCTTGGATTGTACAGCTGACTGTATGATATTCAGTTATGCTCTTTTGACTAGGCAGACAGACACAAACATACACACACACACGCACACACAAACTCACACGCGCACACACACACACACACACACACACACACACACACACACACACACACACACACACACACACACAAACACACACACACATGTACCAATTGACTGTAGTGAGACTAGAACCCCTACCTACCTACCTAAGTACACTGACTAGATGTGTTACCTTAGTGCAGCATATTTAAGCAGCATTGCTCTGAGGTAACTGCACAACTGAAGAGCTGCTCAGCATAGCTTGGCATTGATGCATGATGTCAAACTCCATGCAAACACAGAGGACAAAAAGTGAATGGTTTCACTGGGTTGTTCTCACTTAAGTGTGTGGTGTGCTATTCTAGACCAGATTAAAGGTATTAAAATGGGGTAGATGGGAAAGTGGTGAAATGTGGGGCAAGCGGGGGGAAAAAACAAAGGAAGAACAATATAGAAATGTGCACGAGGGAGGTAGAAAGAACCATAGCTATCCACTTCTTCAACAGCATAAAATGAAAATAAAACAAAAATCAGCATTGAGACAACACAGAATTTCCCAAAAGTCAAAGTAAACGCTGAGATATAATGGATTCAGACCAAGTGCAATGCCAATGCCAGTAGAGGTAAAAGCAATCACATTTAATGTTAAACGATAAATTCTCACATAACATTAAGTGCTTTCATCCACAATAAGGTGGACTTCATCAGAATAAAATACACCATTTGAATGTGCATATGAATACTCCATTTTAACACCAAAAGTTCACAAAATGCTTAAAATTTAAATTGAACAAGTGCTAGTAAACAAACACTACATAGAGTTCATCATCTGAACTCAACCCTACTAATATTATATACCAAAGTGTGTATAAGCAATACATCATATAAATAGTACATGTATTATATGTAATATTAAATAAATTAAATAAATTGACTACATGTCCTGCTTTAAAACTTCCATAGCTGTACAAAATGTAAAATGAAAATACAATAAAAATGCAAAAAATAAATTTTATATATATATATATATATATATATATATATATATATATATATATATATATATATATGTGTGTGTGTGTGTGTGTGTGTGTGTGTGTGTGTGTGTGTAATAACATCAATTCATTCTAATCCAAGAACAATTATGTAATGTTGTATCCAAACTCTCCATGATACCTACATCATATACCATGAATAAGTAATGATGTCTGTATAAAAAATCAACTGAACAATAGAATAGTGCTCTGTGAGCACAACCACATAAGGGAAACTAGTGTAGTTAATAAATTAATGTAACTGTAATATAGGTTTTATAGTAATATATTCATTAAGTCCATGCTCTGTTGCCACATCAGTTAGTATTTGCCACTTGAGTTCCTTCTTACCAAGAAGTGCTTTAAAATTACCCCCACGTGGTCCTAAACTAATTTGATCAAGTATTGCAAATTTAAATATATGTGTTTCTCTATATTTGACTATGTGTCTATATAAGGCATTCAACGTTAAACAAAAAGGGCAAACAAGACAAGACACAGGGATAGTGAAGGACACGACATGTTGAAGGACACTGTGATTAGGGTTAGGGAGGGGGCAATGGGTGCCCATATCCATCAAGCATGGGGACAATTTGAATCTAATCCAGTCCTGCAGGACTATCATCACTGTCCCCTTACTCTGCTGGCTGTTGGAGTGCTTGACATCTTCTCCTATGAACCATAAAAAAGAGGATCCTCTCCATCTGGTGTAGGCATGCACCAATGGTGCTGTGCACTACCCTATAAACCAAGCCTGGCAACTCCTGGCAGGTGACAAAATCCCCACCCCTGCCACTACTCCCAGAGGGTACCACAGCACCAGCTGCCAGGGTAATGCTACCTGATGTGGAGGGCCAAGGTAGTGCAGGAGCAGCTGAGGCATTACTTCCAGGTTGGGTCCCAGATGTGCTGGGCATCAGTGCAGGAGCCATTGGAGTGTGGGCAGGCTGAGCCATGGGGATTGACCTACCTTTCTGTGATGTAAAGCATTTTGTGATTTGTCAGAGATGGATTACATGGAAATGTTTTGATGGCACATGGAAAAATGAAAAAAGAGAGAGAGATAAGGGTTGGGGCAAGAGAAAAAAGAATAGATAATTAGTACCATTATATGTGACATGCAATGCATTATCACAATAATAAAGTATTTATCTCTTCTTTTATATTTATGTATATTTCTTATCAACTACACACTAGAAGTAAGGATTGCTCAAAGTAATCCTGCAATGTGCATATATTGTACATATGCTTGGTCAAATTATGCATATTAAGTTAAAAGTAGGGCATTTTTGCCAGTTCTGTTGAAATTAAATTATGTAATGTTTTTAAAGAATTTTACAATATATTTGTTTTTTGTAGTATTTGAACTCACAACATCTGACTACAGTATTAGACTTGACTCCTACACTTTGCTTGTGCTACAGACTGAGGCATGCATGCTTGCTTTTACAGTTAGGATATGTATGATTAATTGCTACTACTGTCTAGAAGAGCAATACTTTAGCTAAAATAATAGCTATGTTGTGCTGCATACATACTCCTTGCTTCCCTCAGTCTCTCTAGATGCTCAGTATGGGCCTCCCTATTTGTCATTATCTCTTGGTTAGCTGTGGAATACAAAGAAGAGAACAAGAGAAAAACACTAAGCATGCCAGTCTTTTATATATGCAATTGCCTATCTAGTTTTAATTCTCTGTATCTGTCTATTTACACAACTGTGGGATTTCAGCAGTCCTAAACTCATTCAGCCACTGGTTGAGTTTATCCTGCTAGTGCCTTTATAGTGGTGCCTACATTGTTCTCCATGGCATGGAATGCCAGTCACACTGGAGATAGCCTTGGTCAGATAATTCCATGCCTCAGTCTTGTCCACCTGTAAGAGCCTTTAGCTATGGCACTTTGCAAGGAATCCAATACAGATTCTGGACTCCTCAACACCCCACCTCTGCACCCTAAACTGGGCATCTTCCCTTCTACCTCCAGACATGTCTAACCAGGGAAAACAGCAATAGCTGACAGTGATTTCCTGCCAGTGAATGTTATCATGCTTACTACTAGTGTACTACTAGTGTACAAACCCAAACAACCATGCCAACTGAGTTTACATGACAGTACACAGAGAGCAACAGTGCCAAACAGAGAGGAAATCCATTTTTGAAATAGGAAGGTTAATCTGACAGTTGGCATTATTTGATGGTGTGGTTGCTGCTGTAATTCTTAATTCATTCAGTTTTGTAGATGTGAACTGGGGGCATAAATTTTATGCCTGACCCTTTTTCAGGTGGCTTTATACAATGATAAAATAAATTTACAGAATGTGCTATTCAAACCTATGCATTAGAGAAAAAAATATATTTTGTAACATAGGCAATTTTTTATTCTTGCTACAGAAGAAGTGCTTGTTGGATGTGCACCTGCTTTTTGCAGTTATTTCTAGATTTGACTATTGTTTTCATGTTAATTTTAATATAAAGTAAACTGGAACAATTGGAATAAAACTTTAAGCCTTTAAGCCTTTACTGGCTCACCTGTATTGCAGCCCTAAACTTACACCTGCTGCCATAGGAACAGTTAAGAACCAGTTGTACATTTTCATATTCATTATTAAGTATGTGTTAACCACCGTGCAACACCACTTAGTGTGTTTGCACACTGACAAACCATAGAGGATACAATGTATCCATTTTGAAATTGTCTACTATCTTTTTTTTAGACCTGCAGGTGTTGAGGAAGGTTGCTGACCACCACACAATGCTACGTAGTGAGTTTGCAAGATGGAAAATAAAAGATGCAACAATGTATCCTTTTTGAAATCAAGAATGTCTGCAACCTGTCTGCAGGTGTTCTGTCTGCTTCATGTGTGGGCCAATAAGCCAAGTTTGCACAATGATAAGTAATGCGCAAACATAACAAACAAAGCTCACCTTGTTTTATCCTTGCAAGCAGTATTTATTATATTTCATCCTTAAAAGACAAGTGTGGGGCTTGAATTGTCATCTAAATATAATATATACTATGTGGATCATCATGTTTAGCAGAAGTGCTACATACACACACACACACACACACACACATACACACACACACACACACACACACACACACACACACACACACACACACACACACACACATTAAATATGTGTATATATTATGTCTATATTAAATATTCGAACACTTAAACGTTTGAATCACTAAAGATCGAACTTTAGTGATCGATCGCTTAAATGTTCGAATATTTTAAAAACTTTAAAAAAAAATTAAAACAAAAAAAAAATAAATAAAAACTAAAGAGTGTAAGCAGAGGGGAAAGCCCCCCTGCACCCCCCATACCCCCGCTACTTAAATATACCAAATCCAAGATCGAGCTACAATGTAGGGAATGGGAAATTTTCCATTTCCGCACTGTAGCACAATGAAGTGCGATCTCGGAGTTGGTATATTTAAGTAGCGGGGGGGTGTGGCTGGTGCAGGGGGGCTTGCCCTCTGCTTAAACACTTTACATTTTGTTTTATTTTTTTTTAAGTTTTTAAAATATTCAAACATTTAAACGTTTGATCACTAAAGTCCGAGCTTTAGTGATTCGAACGTTTAAGCATTTGAATATTTAATATAGACCACACACACACACACACACACACACACACACACACATGATTCACTGATGTAGTTTATTTATTGTTTATCATAGAAGTACATTACATGATTTCATGTTTATCATAGAAGTACATTATCTGTTTCTTATGTTTGTGCTAAGCTACATGCCACACAAATATTGGTATTAAAAAAAAAAATCAAATGAACAATATAATAAAATAAATGTTAGTACACGTAAATATTTTTTACAGAAATCTGGATTTGAACAAGAATGAACCTACAAAACACAATAAGGGTGTCTTATCCCTCTTTGCCACAGAAACAGCTTTGCAATGAGAATGAACATCATTGCAAGCCTAAAATCATCTACAGTATTAATATGGCGTTTGTACACTCTCATTTGTTTGTGTTTGTGCATGTGTTAATTGCAGATGTAGTGCGAGTGATCACACAGCCATTTATGACTATTGTCTGCAACAATGCATCTCTGTCTTATCCTTGTATGGTGTTAATTCTTCTCTTATCTGAGCAGTAATCTGAAACTTGCAGTCTGTAATAAATTTTGTATTGTTGTCATTAAAATGTATGAGAATATTAAATGGCAATGATAGTTGTCAACAAAGGCAGGGGAGTTTGGATATTATTGAATAGAAACTGAGAAATGTGTTGTTTACTTACATTTGAAACCTTGATACAATTACTTCTATACTTTTTAAGTGTAACATGAGTGACACACCCGCTGGAGGTAAGGGAGACTGAAATGCTGTTGTGTTTTCCTTCTCTCAAAAAGCAATTGTTCACAGTTGCACTCCATTAGAAACAAACACTGAGGGAGTGCCTACATTATGTTTACACCTACTACAAGAAGCTAAGAATTTGGTATTCAGCAATTCTAGTGAGATCATACCTCATTTGCATATTCACCATGCTCACAGATCTGAATCTACATTATAAAAAGGTAACTGTGTAGCAATAAAACCCGAAGGTGAGGAGAGTTGTATATGTGGATAACATAGAAGAAGACTATATTACTTTGGATTTATCTGCACAGAAGACTATTGATCTTGATAAGTAATGATTTAATTTTTCAAATTACATATTGGATTTGCTCACATGTAACTAGGGGGAAAAAAAAAATATATATATATATATATATACATGTGTGTGCGTGTGTGTGTGTGTGTATATATATATATATATATATATATATATATATATATATATATATATATATATATGTATATATGGTTTACTATCAAAAGGGCGATCGGACTATGTCCAAATTGGAAACACCGAACGCCCTAGTTCAACATTTGCAAATAATGAAAAAAAAAATGTTGAACTCACAACAGCAAATGCATGCTAGCATTCGCTGCTGTGGATTCAACATTTTGAATGTATATCGCACTATAGTGGGGATCGAGAAATGTACCCTTTCCTTACTGTAGTGCAATCCTGGAGTTTGTATATATAAGTTCCTGAGATGTTAACTCCCCTGAAATACCAAGTTTGGTCATGTTTATGTTCATAGATTTGAATTCCAAAATTTCGGGTCGGAAATATGAACACTCGCACATTGCAGGTGCGAGATTTTGATAGCAAACTGATATATGCATATGCATGCATATGTGCATTAGCAAATGCAAATTTTATCTGTATGTACTTCTTAGAAGTGCACTGAAGGCATAGGCATTTTTGTCAGGGCATTTTACTTTCTCAGATACACACTGTTATTAACTTTTATCACAAATGTTACTGTTGCAACTATTCTCTTTACACTTTTCTATGTTATTTCAGTGAACTGTAAATGACACAGGGGTGTTAGCCTTCTAGGATGGTCCACCGAAACCTCTTGGAGAGAGCTAGCCACAAGTAGAGGTGACTGGCCTTTGCATAAAAATGAGTCTTCTGTGGTAAATGTGTCCACGTGTTTTTGGAACAGTTTGTTTGAAAGCACTCAACAATTGACTGATGTGTTATTCCTTGTTTGGTACAAAATGTCATTTGCCTATTGTTTTGGGTGTGGGGGAGCAAAGTTCCATTTCTGTGTTGCTACAACCAAGAAATGTTTTAAAGAGGTTTGCGTTGCTATTGTTAGTCCTTGTTTTGGATCAGACCTTGGTTTGTACATAACTGTGATATGTTAAAACTGCATAACTCTTTTTTATATTTGAAAAACTGAAGTGTTTTGTTTCTCCAGTGGGTAATATTGAAAAACTAATAATATGAGTTATATCTCAGCAGGACTTTTATTTTATTTATTTATTTGACATTTGTTAACCAGGTTAGTCCAACTAGGTGAAGCCCTTTTTCAGTGGAGACCCGAGGAGAAAAGTTCCAATAGTAAAGTACTTAAACATTACATAATATAGACTATTATTGCAAGAGAAGCATGAGTATATAAGAACTAAGAGTAAATAACTAGGTCAGTTGTTACAGGTGGACAAACTATATATAAAATAAACACGGTAGAAATAAAAAGAAAAAATCAGACACAAAACAGTATAGTGAGCATGTACAAATATGTTAGATTTAATAAAATACAAACATTTACAAGCATAATTAGGAAGGTATATGCAGTAAGAGATCATAAGACAGAAAAAAGTAAAGAGAAGTAGAGAAAAATAAGTATTAAAGTATATACACAAGCTTGCAAAGAGTAAAGAGAAGCAGAGAAGATAAGAAATTGGAGTATATACAGGTGGAAAACCCCAGGTAGGAAGTCAGTGAAAGAACTGCTGTAGTAGAAGCAAAGAGGATAGCAGTCTATTAGTAGAGGAAGATAGCTTATGTTGGATCATTACAGAAACATGACCATGATTTACAGAGGTTATCCTTTAGTGCTATTTTAAAGGGGTTAGGGTTAGTGGTACATATGACATTATGTAGTAATTTATTGCAAACATTTGCTATGGAATAGCTATAAAGTCATTTGCAAGTTTTTCATTGGGCTTATAAACTTACAGTAGGTTCTGTTGAGAGCTACAGAGAGAGTGATTTGGAGTATAAGGCTGGATGAGAATGAAGAGAGGGGGACATGAAAATGGTTCATGTAAGGCTGAATGAGACACGAGAAGCTGGCGTGCTAGGATTAGGTGATGAAATTCTATACACTGCAGATTTTTAGGGCTATACAGTGATGGGTGTGGTAAGGTTTGTTGGAGGCAAATCATGCAATTTTGTTATAGGTGAGTTCTAGTTTAGTAAGAATATTAGATTGGAGGTATGTGAGAATAGGGGCTGCATAGAAAGTGTGGGTAGTAGGAAGGCTTGTGCAAGGGAGAGCCTGGAGGCATTTGTGAGGTATTTATTATGTTTGTATAGAAGGCCTAGTTTTTGATGGGTCTTTTTAATGCACTGTTGAGTATGGAGATTCAATTTTAGATGGTCTTCAATATTTTAGATGGTGATAGATAGGAGTTCAGTGTGGGGTTCAGTAGAAATAATAGTATTGTTCAGGGAGGAGACAGAAAAGGAAGTTTTGTGATGCTGGAGAGTAGTAGGGAGAAATAGGAGAAGTTTAGTTTTCTTTGGGTTCAGTAGTAATTGGTTGGAAGTAAGCCATCTTTCAACAGAGTGGAGGGACTCTTGGGTGAGGGAATGAAGGCAAGTGATTTTGTCAGAGCAGGAGATGATTGTGGAATCATCAGCATATTGAATAATGGTAGAGAGTGGACAAGATGAGTGGAAGTCATTAATAAAGATGTTAAAAAGTAGGGGACCAAGGATGGAGCCTTGGTGCATGCCAGTTTGTACCTGTAGGAAGGGAGAGAAGTTAGATTGCCATTTCACAGCCTGGAATCTATTTGAGATGTAGCTGGGGAACCAAAATATTGGAGAGTTAAATAGGTTAAGTGAAGCAAGTTTGGTTAGTAGTAGTCTATAAGAAACAGTATTGAAGGCTTTGGATAGATCAAGAAACAGGCAGGAAACTAACTTATTATTATCACATGATTTTGTGATAGTATTCATGAAGGATGTCAGACCAATGACAGTACTGCACTGTGGGTGAAAACCATTTTATGTCTGGTTTAGAAGATTTTCTTGGAGAAGGTAAATGAGGAGCTGTTTGTGAACACATTTTTCAAGGATTTTTGACAGGGGAGATAAAATGGAAATTGGTCTGAAATTAGAGGGGTCAGTTGTGTCACCGCCTTTATGCAAAGGTATAACACAAAATGTTTTCCAGGTGTCAGGCTCAGAGTTTTCCTTAATGGATCTGTTGATTAATATAGAAATGGGGAAAGTGATAGAATTAGCAGCCATTTTTAGGAATTGAGGTAAGTTGTCAACTGATGGAGAGCATGTTTTAAGTTTGGACAGAAGGGATTTGATGTAGGTTGTGGGGACATGTTTAAGAGAAAAAGTGGTCCAGCTGTGGAGTCAGCAAGTGGTGTGGGTTTGGTGATATTCTCATTTTTGGTAAGGTTGTGGATAGAGTCGATGAAAAAGGAATTTAGAAATGTAGTAGTATCTGAGGGAGAGCTATTTGGACAGGGATTTAGGGGAAGATAGGCACCCAGGAAGCAATAGCTTATTTACAGATTGCCAGACTTTCTGGGAGTTGGAGTGTGGATTATTAAGTTGTTTATGAACAAAATTTTGTTTGTCAAGGGTGACCTTTCTATTGGTTAAATTATGGAGCTTTCTGTAGGTATGAAGATCAGCATTGGATTTGGATTTGCTCCCTTTTTTTCATGCATTATTTTTCTTATTCATAAGGGTTTGGGTGGCTTGTGTGAGCCGGGGGCAAAATGAGTTTTGATCCTTAGTTTCCTGATAGGGGCCAGGGAGTTTAGTGTATCTAGAAAGATGTTGTTAAAAGCTAGGACTGCTTTCTTTAGGGAGAGATTGTGGAGGAAGGACCAGTTAACTGAAGAGAGCAGGTGGTGGAAAGTATGAGGATTAAAGTTTGAGAGTTTGCGGCAGTCTTTGTATTGCTGGGGTTTGTGTAGTTGAGGAGAATGTCTAATTATGTAGGTGGTATGGTGATCACTAAGGGTATCAGGTAGGTGGAGGGGTTATGGTACAGACTGGGGTTGGAGGTGTGGACCCAGTCTAGAGTGGAGAGTGGAGCTAAAGTTGCTGTGTTTGTTTAGTCAGGTTGGGTTTGAGATTAACTGGGTGAAGCCGAAGACGATAATGGAGGAGTTTGGGCATTCAGTGTTTAGAGCATTCCAGTCAATGATTACATCTCCGAGACAACAGTTCCATAGGTGATGGTTTGAGAGATACAAGACAGAAAATGTTCTAAGATAGGGATGTTACTTCCTGGAGAAATATAAATGGAAGAAATAGCTATTTTCTTATGAGTGTTTATTTGACAGTTGGCTATGAGAATTTCAGAATACAGAATAGCAAGGCCTCCACCTTTCTTTGTGAGCCAATCATACCAGACGATGTTATAACCTGGTGGAAGCATTTCCGTATTGGATATATGAGGCTTGAGACAGGTTTCAGAGAGGCAAAGAATATCTGGGGTGTGTAAAGACACCCAGGCATGGAAAGGGGAGATTTTGTTCATGATACCTTGAATGTTCATAGATACTATAGTTAAATTCTTGGTGGGTGTGGATGTGTGAATCTGGGAAGAAATATTAGATGTGGTGTTTTGGGAGTGTGAGAGGTAGGCTGGGAGAGAGGAGTTGTAGTTGGGCCCAGGGTTTGGTTGCATGTCACCAGATAGTAGCAGGTTTAACATGAGTTTTCTGAGGTATGTAAAGAACTTATTTGATATCTGTTTGTAGTGTCCTTCTTTTGTGTTTTATGTCACCTAAGATTATAGCACCCAAGTATCCCAATCCTTGCAAACCACCCTTCAGTGACACTGAGAATGATGTAATTGTACAAGCCTTTCATCAATATGGTGCCTTTCTACTTGAGAGAGGATGTGGGGATATATCTGGAAGAATGTAAATTTGGAACAAGATATTGAACAACATCAATGATGTTGGGGGGGGCGGAGCAACAGAACATATGATCAGGTGCATCATAGGGCCACTGATATGATTTCATCAGCCTTGAGGAGAGTAACTACAGTGACCCATGGACAGCTGGCTAACAGGGGGGTGGGGCTGCTACAGAACCACCACTGACACCAAATGAAGAGTTCCTATCCACTATCAGGGCTCCAGGTGGCTCAGTGGAAAGTGCACAACAGCATGTGATTGCTGAAGCTGTTTTTTCAAGATAATGTTGTGAAACATGGCACAGATGGGGAATATTTCAGCATATGCTCGGGGATTGTACTGTAGGGCTCCCCCAGATGTACCTTGGCACCGGAACCATGACTTTAAACAGCCCAAGTGCATGCTCCATGATATTTCTTGTTCGAGGGTGTGGCTCATTATAGCATTCTTTAGTTGGTGTGTGTGCATTTCTGATGGGCTTCTCATGGGTTCCCATGCATAACCTGCATCCCCAGGTAAATAACCCTACGGGATACCCCCCCCAGTAAACATCTCATATAGTTGACACTTGTGACAGATATGTGAATCATGGTAACTGCCTGAGTTGCCAGCACACACATTCAGGATGATTCTCTTAGCATTAAACATGACCTGGCAGTTAATGGAGTGGTAGCTCTTTCTATTTATGTACACCCTTCCCTGTTCCCCAGGTGGTGCTTTGATTTCTATATGGATATGGTCTATGGCACCCTGGATGTCCAGGTAGTATGCAAAAGGGTAGAACTTCTGCATAGTTCTGTCTCTGTCCTCAGGTGTATGGGAAAAACTTATGTACTCACTGTCATGTTGTAACATAGCATTCAGGAACTGATGAAGGATCCTGGGTGATGATGACTGTGACACCCCAGCATGTCCTCTGTTGATCTCTGGAAGGTTTTAGTAGCAAAAATTAAAAGTGATACACATACCTTAGTCTCCACAGGTATTGGTTCCTCTTGTTCTGCCCTTGCTCTCAGTTGAGAACAACAGAACTTGCAGAGTTCCTGTAGTGTGCCTCTATCCACCCCATAGCACTCTACAATTTCTATCTCATGCAGATTGTGAAAAGTTAAGCAGGGTCTAAACACCATTATCCTTCTTGGGCACGTTCTATTAGCAGCAGCTGCAGCAGCATAAACTTGGTCCTGCTGCACATGCACACGAATAAGAGCAACAGCAGCCTCTAACATTCTTTCTGTGTAGCCTAGTTTCCATGGCTGTATTCCAGTTGGTTTTGGAATTCACAGGAAAACCAGCACTGAGTCTACATGGTTGCTTTATAGCTTGTTGAGTAATTCCTCCATCTTGGATTGGTTGATTAGCATACAATTCAGCTGCTTATGCTGTAATTAGTGTGCCACAGTGTTTGCTATGCTTGCATGGCTGCTTACTGAATACAAAACTGTGCATGACATGCACACAGTTTTAGCAGACTATGTAGACTTTATTGAATCTGCACCCCTGAAACTGATTGCTCAGGTACATGTATGTCTGTAAAAGATGTACTCATACTGAGGCAGTTACATGAAAAATCAAAATAATACTAAAATCATTTCTTGCCGGTGGGTAAACATTCTGCTCCTCTAAATTGCTCTGATCTCATTGAACTCCAACAATAACATCCATGCATTAATAAAACATTCCGTTATAGAGTAAGCAATAGACCATGAACAATTGCCTATCTGCAAAGCTTGAGCAATTATGACATGATCAGTTTTATACTGACCAGTATTATGTATGTCATTTTGAACTCACTGGCCAGGATTCCTGGACAAGCATAACAGTGTTAATTTCTGAGAGGGAGGGGTCATTGCACAATGAGGTGCATAGCTAATTAGGAAGATATTAGTCATTAAATAGTGCTAGCAGACAGGGTAAAAGAAACATAAGATCAAGTCTAGTGCTAATGGGGGAAGTTCCATTAGGCTGCTGGAGGAGAGCTACAGCAGAGTATGTGACTAACATGTTGGGCATCACAAAGAAAGCAGGCTAGCTCAGCTGAATGAATGCATGCTCATACATATCATGAATTGCCTGAAGTCAACAGCACACTCTTATCGGCCCAAGAAAGACAGTACAGTGGCCATCAGATAGATCACTGCAGGGATACACAGTGAATGACAACCTTGCTCATTCTATAAATGGGAATGAAATGGGGGTGGCTGACCAAGTTTGTGGATGACTCTAAGTTGAGTGCTGTCATTGACTCCACAAATGATGTTAACATGCTGCAAGTGGGTCTCACAGTAACAAATGACTGGTGCCAAAGTCATGGCTTTAAGTTAAATGCAAAAAAAAGTATTATCATACCTTTCAGCAAAAACACAGCCCCTACTGATTACTACATCAACAGCAACCCCCTAAGCACACAACCTGTGGTGAGACACCTGTGTACCCAGATTGACAACAATCTCACATTCCACCATCATGTAGCGGCAGTGGTCAGAAAAGCACTCCTTCCTCATTAGGCCAATAATTGCGTATAATGCCCCATTTGGTATGTACCTGTCCAACCACCTGCACCAACTGGAAAGGCCACAGAAATACCTCACAAAGAGAATCCATGGCCTTCAACATCTGCCTATGTGGACAGGCTCAAATCACTATCACTCTACTCTGTATCAAATAGATTGCTCAGAGGTGATATGTGTCTCACCTACAAGGCAATATCAGACCCTGCTCAAAAGGTCTAAATCTAAAATGCAACATCAACAAAACCTGCTGAAGAGACAGGCTTGTCTCCCAGAGGCTGCCCCATCTCTGGAATAGACTTCCCATACATGTCAAACAGAGTACCCTGCTGATCCTCTTCAAGCACAACCTTGATGAGTGGATGGGAAACCAGAAATTTGTTCCAGGGGTTCCACCTTTGTCTCTCACTGATAAGGGCGAAAAGTGCTAACTTAGGTTTCTTTTTTTGGGATAAACTCTTGGCCAGGCTTGTAAGGGCCCCAGGGCCATTAGCCTGGTAACCTCTTATGATCTGATGATCATATAAAAAAGGAAAGTAGGAAAGGAGAGAACAGCAAGCAGTGGGTGACATACTAGTGTAACCATAAGATATAAAAAGTGTGTGAGGAAAGGTAGCATTTTTGGGGAAAAAGTTATAAACCAGGATGATGTGGCTATTCTATGGAAAGACAGAGGCATGGGCTATAGTAGCACTGCGCAACGTCATTATCTAACATGAGGCAGACAGACAGACAGCAAGTCCTGGTGATTGACTAAGCATTAAATACTAGTAGCATAAATAGGCTAATGATAAAGAAACAAGAACTGCATTGCCACACAGAAAGGTGTACATAAGGCATACTATATTGGCATAATTTTATTACAGGATGGCCCCTTGGGTTCATATGAAAATGTTTTGTGAACTGCTGTTTAGCTTCATTATATAGTTTAATTAATATTGACTTTGAAACAGGGAGCACCTCTAAATTTCATACAGCAGTTGGTGCACTAGATTAAGGCTATGAGGAATTAAGAAGCTGCTTCCTGTGATACAGGGTTTGAGTCCCTCAGCCTAATTTGTGGCATTAAATAAGTCATTTAACTAGACAGTACTTTTGGACAAATGAGAATTTTGTGATACGCTCCTCAGTGGACACCTGGGCTGCATGCCTGGTACCTACCTGTCACTTGTCTGGTCAGGATAAACAGATGAACGGTTGTGGGTTCGATTCAAGCAGCTTTATTACATACAAACTCATCAGGATTGAGGCTTAGTAACTTAAACTTGAAAAAACTTATAAACAGACTGACTACTGCACTCATACATATTAACACTCCTGCTGTTCATTCAAAATAGCACTGCTGCCTGCACGTGGTCTCTATTTATATGCATGTGCCCTCACTTTGAAATGCTTCTTAAAGTCACAACACACACTCTGATCTATATCCTCACTCTTTGAGAAATAAGTCATGCACAGTAATAATGACAATAATCATTGGCATGCAATTATACAGCAATAATCCTTTGACATGCAATTATACAGAACTAATTACAAGAGAAACAATCATGTCCAGGTTGCTGTGTATTTTACACTAGGTCTGAAAATATGACCTGGTCATGTGACATACAAATTAGGACTGGGTTTAGCAACAGGGACTGTCTTTAATGAATGTTTAACTTCAGGGACATCTGGGACATCATCAGGAATGGGAAAAGGTACTGAGACATGTCCTTCAATAGGAACATTGTCTGGGTTGCTCTGAGATCTAGAGTCTGTATCACAAGTACAATGCAGCAATATTGATTCAGACACCAGAAGAGGATGCCTGTGATTTCTTCTGTATTCTGTACCCTCAGATTCTACTAAGTAAGATCACGGCTCGGCATATACACCTCTCACTTGGCCAGTTCAATGAAAACCTTTCACAATTTGCATCTTCACTATCTTTCCTTTCAATGGATGAAGAAATCTGCTCATTTTATCATAGTTGGACTTCTGGAATGAACACTTTTTGAATAGTTGGGCTTTGATTGCTCTGGTGTTTTCAGCATTAGGCACCAACAAACTGGAGCTGATAGGCAACGTTGTTCTGGTTTGCCTAGATAGAAGTCTCTGAGCAGATGAGCCAAGTAAGTTGTCATGGGGTATACTGTTGAGATTAAGAAAATTCAAGAAAACATCAGTATTGTCATGCTTTGGCTGTTCTAGTAATTGCTATGCACTTTGTACTGGCCATTCAGGCCATTTGACTGTGGGTACTCAGGACTACTGGTAACATGAATAAAGTCCCACTATTTTGCAAAATTCTGAAATAGCTGACTGGTAAACTGGGCACAATTGTCAAAAATAACTTTGTGTGAACTACTATGGACTGAGAAATGATATTTCAACTTAGTAATGACATTAGTTTAGGTAGCAGATCAATCTCGAACCAATTTGAATAAGAGTCTACCAACACTAAGTAATGTTGACTATTCCACTCAAATATGTCAATGGCTACTGTTGACCAAAGTAGCTCAGATAACCTTTGAAAATGATACTATCTTTCATCAACATCTCATCTCTGTAAGGAAAATAAGGTTGCACTTCTGTTGCTACACAAGATTGCTTTAATGGCCATCCAATGTTGATTAAGTGGTTGAGCTTTTGTAAAATTGGATCAGTCTTTGTATGTTCTGTTAGCTCGTCACGTCTTGTGGAAGAAAAAATATGCACTTCCATGATATCAAAGTCAAAATTCCATGCATCAAGCTTTTTTGTGTATTTCTGGGTGATCTGGATAAGGTATCAGCCAGATAAAGAGGTTTGCCTTTCGTATAGACCATTTTGAAGTTGTACTTTTATAATCTGAGCATCATTCTTTGTAGTCTTGCTAGGGCTGTATGCATAGACTTCTTTAAAATAGTGACTAGAGGATGATGATCAGTCTCAATCTAGATAGCTAAACCATAATTATAACCATGGAACTTTGAACATGCGAACACAATTGCCAAAAGTTCCTTCTCAATCTGAACATACTGCATCTCATTTTGGGTAAGAGCTCTAGACACATAGGCTACTGGTCTGCCCTCTTTAAGAATAAGTGCACCAAGACTGAACTTTGAAGCATCACAGGAAAGAATTACTGGTTTGTGGACATCATAGTATCTTAACATAGGTGGACTGGCAATTTTCTGTTTCAGGTCATTAAATGCTCTCTGGTGTTGTTCCAACAATGACCAGGTAACATATTTGCATATAAGCTCTCTTAAAGGCACTGATAATTCACTGAAGTCTGGTATAAACTTGCTCAAATAGTTAACCATACCAAGAAAATGCTGTAAGGCTTAGACATCATCTGGAGCTGGCATCTCAAGAATGGCTGTTTGAAAGGATCTGGTCACAAGCCTGAACTGGTAAATAAATGACTGACATAAGTAACTTCGGATAGCCTGAATTTACATTTCAGGGGATTGAGTTTTAGATTTACTTCATGTGCTCTTACCAGTACTTTCCTGAGGTTTCTGCCATGCTCTGCTTCACCATTGCCTCTAACTAGTAAATCTTCTACTATTATAGCACATGGGTAGCCTGAAAAAAATTGCTCCATTGCACACTAAAAGACTTCACTGGTAGAATTTATTCCAAAAGGCATTCTGAGAAATCTGTATATATCAAATGGTGTACTGAATGTAGGCACTAGTGAAGATTTGCGATCAAGTATTACTTACCAAAATGAACTCTTTGCATCTAAGACAGAAAAAACAGTAGCATTTGGCATGAGGGTAGCAACTTCTTCGACTCTATGCATAGGACAGTGGGGGTCTCTTTAATGCTTCTTTTAAGTCTCTTGGGTCAATACATATCTTAAGTTCATCTGAAATTTTTTATGAGTAACTACCATGGAAGACACCCATTCAGTTGGTTCTATAATTGGACAAATCACACTTTGCTGCACCAATTTATCTAACTGGACTTTGACTGTGTCCTGCATAGCTATTGAAACTCTTCTCAGTGGTCTGACCACTGGACTGACCTCTGGATCTGATTTCATAGATTACACAACTGGGAGTTTACCTAGCTTGTCTTCAAAAATATCAGCATACTCTGTGAAAATAGGATCAGTGAAACTGGAACTAGGACTTGTGCTTACACGATGGACTTCTTTGGTAAAAGAAAGCAGTTTTAATTTTAAACTGTCTCTGAGACCTATCAATGACTGTACAAGTCTTCTGACTACATAAAATTGCAAACTGTAACTGTTCAGAGCTGAATAGCATGAAAACACTACTGAGCCTTTGCTTTGGATCTCTTCACCTACATAAGCAACAAGCTTCACACAATTGGCCAAATTAAGTTTTTCACCAGCTCTTACTTTAGCAAATGTTTCTGCTGACAACATTGCACTTTGAACCAGTGCCTACTTTGAGCTCTGTGGGTTTACCATTAACCAGGACAGTACAAAACACTTTGCCAGCAAATCTACTGCATTAACCTTTTCACCAACCACTAATGCACCATCTACATAGAAAGCAGAGTTGCAGCTTTCTATATGATCAACTTGCTTTTCTGAGTGACCTTTCTTAATAAATGAATGAGGCTTGCTTGATTTACAAAGCTTTTGAAAGTGGTTCCATTTTTTATACTTGTGGCATTGCTGACTAAATTCTAAGCACTTTTCTCTTTTGGATTCGTGATTGGCACCACAATTATGAGAGTTAACAATGAGACTTGACTTGGAGTTTCCTGACTCACCCTCATGCTGCACTGAGCATGTCCATTTTACAGAGCTAGTCTTAGAACTTGCTGGAAAGTTACAAGCTCTATCAGGAAGTCCCACCGGGGCTGCAGCTGCCATGTGCTTAGGCCTGTTTCTGTTAGCCACGTACTGCTTGCTGTCTACATTTGCTCTAGAGGCTGTTGAAACCATGCTCTTATCACTTGCAAGCATATTTATCTGCCTTTCTGTAAGCTTGTGTATTTGTCAAATTTCTATGGCTTTTTTCAACGTTAAATCATTGTCTCAAAGCAAAATCTTTCTTAATGCAACATTATTAACACCACACACAATCCTGTCCTTTATCAACTCATCTTTCAAATCACCAAATCTGCACATTTTAGCTGTGTTTCACAAGTCAATAATATAAGCTGCAAAAGTTTTTCCTGGCTTTTGGTCTCTTGTATAACATAAGTGCCTCCCCAATGTAACATTTGTCTGGGGGCTACACATTTCTCTAAATTTACATTTCAGGCACTTAGGATCCTCTCTTGATTCAGCTTGTACAACAAAATGATGGTTTTTCCCCTTCTCCTACATATACTGCTGGTGCACACACAAATGAACGCTCTCTTGCAATGGCTTCTGACACTGCTAGATTAAGTAGAATAAATGCCTTTGTAGATGCATCTTTATCAGAAAAAGCTGCTTGTATGAAAATATCATATTCCTGTTCAAATACTCTCCAGTTCTCTGCAATATTATGATGAAACACAAGTGGACAGGGTCTGCAAAATGCCTCTGCCATGCCAACACACAGTAATGAAGTCCATTGGACTTATGTATGAACATACACACATATACGTCAGAAATGTATGCCATTTAATTAATTGTAATATGACAATAGACTCTTCAAAATAATTGCACAAGAACACTTTGAAATCACTGTACTTTGTGAAACCACTCTAATCAGGGTAAGAAGCACTTCAAAATGACTGCACTTTGAGAATGAACTGTACACAGCACAAGAACTTTCTCAAAATGACTGCACTTTGTGAAAGAACTCTGTACAATGTAAGAAACACTTTGAAATAACTGCACTTTGCAAATGAACTGTACTTTGCACAGAGTAATCTCTTCAGAATAATTGTACTGTAATAAAGCACCCACTGCAAACACTTTGCACACTCTGTGATACTTTGAACAACTCTAGTTATACTTTGAATCACTTTAGTCAATGCAAAATAGTAGCTCATATCAAAAACATGGTAGTTTACTAAAAATGCAGTCACTTTGCTTTTCTATGCTCGTTTTGCCCTTTTATTGTACTCATTATGCTCATTTGCCTTTTACCATGCTCATTATACTTTTTTTGATCTAGTTTTACTTTTAACATGCTCATTATGCAAATCAGAAGTAATTCTGAATGATCTCATAAACATTTCAAGTAATTCTATCAAATATTGTGGTTTTGAACATTTCACTTAATCAATAATGCATTTTGTGCATTTCTTTTAATTAATAATGCGTTATGTGCTTTGCAAATACTTTGTATCATTTTCTTAATGAAATGAATTATTTATGGGAGTTTTATTTACCATAAATTCATTTCTGACCTTTTTTCTCAATCATTTGAGTAGATTGGGATGAGTCATTCCTCTATATGCCTCCATTTCTAACTGTACACCTCATGGCTCAACTTCTGGCTTATTTCTGGCTCCTTGTTGCTCAGACATGCCACTTCTAACACCATGTCATTCAGACATCCCACCTCTGAAACCATGTAGTTCATCTGGTCAGGATAAACCAGACAAATTGTTGTGGGTTTGATTCAAGCAGCTTTATTGCATGCAAACCCATCAGGATTGAGGCTTAGTAACTTAAACTTGAATAAACTTATAAACAGACTGACTATTGCACTCATAGATATTAACACACTGGCAGTTCACTCAAAACGGCACTGTTGCCTGCATGTGCTTCTTATTTATATGCACGTGCCCTCACTTTGAAATGCTTCTTAAAGTCACAACACACACTCTGATCTACACTACCTATGAACCTCGCAATGTTATTCTATCTAATGAAGAGATACATAAAAAGTGCTAAAACTTCAGTTTTTTCTTACTCTAATTAAGCAGGATCAATAAAAACATAGCTGCTAATAATTTCCTTTTTTTGCTTTTTGTAACACATACTAATAGTGGTAATGATTAACAAATGTAATGTAATGTATATGGACCATAACCATACCTTTTGACTGTACAGATTTTTGCAGAATGACCAGATTTTGCATTACATTTTTGGCCCATTTATTCATAAAATTGTGGTTTTCTGGCAAATCACTGGCAGTCATTAAAGACTGAAGTTAGAAAATGTTAACATACATTTAAGTTTCTGACTTCATACCCTTCAGAAAATTCATACTAACGCAAAATGTGTTATTCTGTTATTCTATTGACTTTCTAAGTTTGTAAGAGCTATGTTTAAAACTTGTCCCAATTTTTGGCCCTTTGTTCCCTCCATCATGTATGGCTTTGTCCAGATATCTTGCTCTAAGAAGCTAAGAGGTATGGCTGTATTACCATGTGTGCTCACTCCATGATATAGATCACTGTGAACAATGAAGCTTAATTTAATTTACTAGGATTATGTATGCTCTGCCACTCAACATATTGGGTGTGATATCTTCATGCAGGCATTTGCAAATTACATCATTCTCTTTACAATGACAGAATTGAAAGAATATAAATCAGGTCTAATCTGGGACTCAAACCCAAGACTTCCTGCATATTGTCCTGCTGTCACTAACACAGGACCAATGGTCTGTGGACAAATAGGTGTTGAGGTTTCGCTTGATGGCCTTATCATTTCTGTTAGGAAACACCCAACATAGGAGCTAAAGGTGAGTAAATGGATATAGAAACCTCATGAACAGTCTTTGCACTTCCAGAGTGAAAGTCCTCCAGATTTTCAGTTCAGGAGTATTAGGTGTGTGTTCTAGAGATTTAACCTATGACTTTATTTCAGCTTCAGAAAGATGGAGCTTAAGAAGGACAATGTTAAAAGGTCATACAGTATATTCCATTAATAAGTTTTGTGCAATATTGAATGGGTTAGTGGCAGACTGTAGTTCTAGAGTGAGTAGGCAATTTTTTTCCTCTTGCTGAATCTGATGGAAGTAATGATAACATAATAATTTTATAAATGATGATTTAATAATTTTATAAATCTCATGAAGGGGCAGGCTCAGACTTCACCTGTGTTTCAGGTGTGTGCAATGAGGAATAATCTCCAGCCTTACTCTCCATCTCAAACAAATCATTGAAATGTGGAAATCAGTTTTGTTTTAGGACATGCTATGTGTATACAATAGGCAAGTAAAAGATAGTTGTAAAGTACAATGTAGCAGTTATGAAAGTTAATGCTGATGTTGCATCCAGCTTTAGATGTGCAGATAAGCTCACAGAAAACATTGCTTTCAGCTCAGCAAGAATTTTAGAATCAGTCTTCTAGAATGAAAGAAGGGAAAAAAAGAAAGACTGCCGGAGGCAAATCAGAGTTATGTTTGTTGTAATACACTGTAATATCATATGCCATTGTATTTATCCAATACTGCTGCTCTGTACCAGCAGAACATGCCTGACAAAAAAATCATTAAATATATCTATTACATTCAGATGGGAATGATGGAGACAAATTGCTTACATTCTTAAAATGAGACTAAGCCATGGAAGTTCCAAGAAATGAGTGCCTTACTCAGTACTGATGTAAAATGTTTCTACATTTAGTAAAGGCAAACAAAGAAAATAAATGCATGTTTTTATTTATGATTGATCAAGAAGAATCAGTGTGATGAGAGATGCTGTGAAAGACAGAGAAAGGGAATACTCACAAATCAATACAGACTGCCACTAGAAAAATGCATGCATCATAGTACTGTCAATTTCAGCAGGAGTAAGACACAGAATGGGGACTTTCATTCTTATGCATCACAAATACAATCAATACATTACCTTTTTTGTTTATCTACATCCAAACATATCTACAAGCAGAGAAAGAAAAGAAACATTTAAAATGTTTTTCTTACAAATCACTGGTTTAGTTAAGGAAAGCAAAAATGTCATTAAAAAGCAATGTGGAAAAAATTCTACTTTTCAATAGTAAAAATTGACTAGAGTCACTCTATGGATTACCATGATACTAAAATGTACATATGCTTACCTACAAATCTACAAACATTCACACAATTTTACATAAACATGTACACATATGCACACAGGCATACAAACATCCATCCGCAAACATCTGCGCGCACACTGTCTAACATCTGCAGAATTGCAAGATTAAGGGGCACTCTAAACTTCTGGCAAAAGTCATCAGTTTAGCTCTGTTTTATTTAACTGATTGGTTCAGTCTATTCAACAAGGAAAAATGAAGTCATGGTCAATCCTCCCTTTTCCCATTTTTAACACAGGTTCTGGGTGTCATATCAACTATCTCCACTTCTCTGAATTTACAGACACTCTTCTACATTCTTTGACAGTCATACCAAGCTGTTGAAAATCCTGTCTCACTCAGTCCTACCATCTCTTGGCTGAATGCCCTAATCAACTCTTGCCTTCTTCCTGTCTATCCAAAATCTTGTTTACCAAGTCATCGTCTGCTTTCCTGTACATGACTAGAAAAAATGTAGTATGATGTATTTATCAGTCTCTCCTGGTTCTACAAGGACTCAAGTTTTGAAAAGACAAATCTTATTCAGTCAGATTATCAACTGATGTATTGCTGTAGGTATTTTGCAGGCAGACAGCTAACCAGAGTAAAATGTACACATTCTCAAAATCAAGAAATCTTCTTTTACTTTCGGCTGTTCCCATTAGGGGTCGCCACAGCAGATCATCTGTTTCCATTTTTTCCTGTCCTCTGCATCATGCTCTTTCACACCAGCTGCCTGCATGTCCTCTCTCACCACATCCATAAACCTTATCTTAGGCCTTCCTCTTTTCCTCTTACCTGGCAGCTCCATCCTTAGCATCCTTTTCCCAATATACCCAGCATCCCTCCTCAGCACATGTCCAAACCAACGCAATCTCGCCTCTCTTGCTTTGTCTCCAAACTGTTCAACCTGAGCTGACACTCTAATATTCTGATTCCTAATCCTGTCCAACCTAGTCACACCCAGCGCAAATCTTTACATCTTTAACTCTGCCACATCCAGCTCTGACATCTGCCTTTTTGTCAATGCCACCATCTCCAACCCATATAAAATAGCTGGTCTCACTACCCTCTTGTAGACCTTCCCTTTCACTCTTACTGGTACTCGTCTGTCACAAATCACTCCTGACACTCTTCTCCACCCATTCCACCCTGCCTGTACTCTCTTCTTCACCTCTCATCCACACTCACCATTACTCTGAACTGTTGATTCCAAGTACTTAAACTCATCCACCTTTACCAACTCAACTCCCTGCATCCTCACCATTCCTCTACCCTCCTTCACATTTACACACATATATTCTGTTTTAGCCCTGCTGACCTTCATTCCTCTCCTCTCTAAAGCATATCTCCACCTCTCCAGGTTCTCCTCAACCTGGTCCCTACTCTCACTACATATCACAATGTCATCTGCAAACATCATAGTCCACGGGGCCTCCTGTCTGATCTCATCTGTCAACCTGTCCATCACCTCTGCAAATAAGAAAGGGCTCAGAGCTGATCCATGATGTAATCCCACCTCCACCTTAAACGTATCTGTCACTCCCACCGCAGTCCTCACTGATGTCACACTACCCTCGTACATATCCTGTACCACTCTTACATACTTTTCTGCCACTCCCGACTTCCTCATACAATACCACAACTCCTCTCTAGGCACCCTGTCATATGCTTTCTCTAAGTCCACAAAGACACAATGCAACTCCTTCTGACCTTCTCTGTATTTCTCCAACAACACTCTCAGAGCAAATATTACATCTGTAGTGCTCTTTCCTGGCATGAAACCATACTGCTGATCACTAATCATCACCTCCTTTCTTAACCTAGCTTCCACTACTCTTTCCCATAACTTCAAGCTGTGACTGAACAATTGTATCCCTCTGTAGTTACTGCAGCTCTGCACATCACCCCTGTTCTTAAAGATAGGTACCAAAACACTTTTTCTCCACTCCTCAGGCATCCTCTGACTTTCCAAAATTTCATTAAACAATCTGGTTAAACATTCCACTGCCATTTCACCTAAGCACCTCCATGCTTCCACTGGTATGTCATCTGGGCTAACAGCCTTTCCATTCGTCAGCCTCTTCATAGCTGTCCTTACTTCCTTCTTGCTAATCTGTTTCACTTCTTGATTCACTATCTCCACATCATCCAACCTTCTCTCTCTCTCATTCTCTTCATTCATCAGCCCTTCAAAGTACTCTTTCCATCTCCTCAACTCACTCTTTTCACTCGTGAGTAGGTTTCCCTCACTATCCTTTATCACCCTTACCTGCTGCACATCTTTCCCAGCTCTGTCCCTCTGTCTAGCCAATCGGTACAGGTCCTTTTCTCCCTCTTTAGTGTCCAATCTCTCATACAACTCTCCATATGCCTTATCCTTAGCCTTCGCCACCTCTCTCTTTGCCATGCTTCTCATCTCCTTATACTCATGTCTACTTTCTTCATCTCTTTGACAATTCCACTTCTTCTTCACCAGCCTCTTCCTCAGTATACTCTCCTGTACTTCCTCATTCCACCACCAGGTCTCCTTGTCCTCCTTCCTCTGTCCAGATGTCACACCAAGCACCTTTCTAGCAGTCTCCCTTACTAGCTCTGCTGTAGTTACCCAGCTATTCGGAAACTCTTCACTGCCTCCTAGTGCCTGTCTTTACTCTTTCCTGAACTACACCTCACAATCACCCTTTTTAACTTCCACCATTTAATCCTTGGCACTGCTTTCACACTCCTCCTCCTCTTCTTGATCACCAACGTCATCATACAGACCACCATTCTATGCTGCTTAACTACACTTTCCCTGTCACTACTTTACAGTCTCCAATCTCCTTCAGACTGGCCCTCCTACATAGGATATAATCCACCTGTGTGCATCTTCCTCCACTTTTGTATGTCACCCTATGCTCCACCCTCTTCTTAAAATACATATTCACCACAGCCATGTCCATCCTTTTCACAAAATCCACAATCATCTGACCTTCTGCATTCCTCTCCTTAACACCATACCTACCCATCACTTCCTCACCCCCCACTGTTCACTTCACCAACATGCCCATTGAGGTTCGCTCCAATCACTAGTCTCTCACCCTTGGGTACACTCACCACCACTTCATCCAACTCACTCTAAAATTTTTCTTTCTCATCCATCACACACCCAACTTGTGGAGCATATGCCCTAACAACATTCAACATTACACCATCAATTTCAAGCTTCATAAACATCACTCTATCAGACACTGTCTTCACCTCCAAAACACTCTTGGCATACTGTTCCTTTAGGATAACCCCTACCCCATTTCTCTTGCCATCCACACCATGATAAAACAATTTGAACCCACCTCCTATACACCTGGCCTTACTTCCCTTCCATCTGGTCTCTTGTATGCACAATATATCAATCTTCCTTCTCTCCATCAAATCAACTAGCTCTCTCCCTATACCAGTCATACTGCCAACATTCAAAGTTCCTACCCTCACTACTACACTCCTAACCTTCCTCCTCTCTTCCTGCCTTCAGGCATGACTTCCCCCTCCTCTTCTCCTTCGGCCAACAGTAGCCCAATTATAGCCAGCACCCTGTTGGCTAACAGTACTGGTGGTGGTTGGTGTTAACCCGGGCCTAGACTGATCCGGTATGGAAATATGAAATGTTCTCCACATAAGTAATTTGGCAGAGATTTTACGCCGGATTCCCTTCCTGATGCAACCCTCCCCATTTATCCGGGCTTGGGACCGGCACAAAGAAATGCACTGGCTTGTGCATTCCCAGTGGCTGGGTTCTCAAAATGAAGAAATTAAATGATTTGCTTCATAATTTCATATTCTCAAAATCAAGAAATGAAAATATGAAACAATCCTTCTCTGAGTTTTAAGTTGTCTGGTTTATTCAAATAATGAGTGTTTTCATCTGTATATATATGTAACCTCAGAATGATACTAATTAATTAGTGATGAATCTGGGATTATATCTCCTCTTGGTGGGTGTAAAGATGCTTGGCCTTGCATAGACATTGGCAAGGATGCGTTGTCTTTACATAGTGCATTGTGCACCATAGCACAAGAAGTAGTAGTGCGCAGGCTAGTGATTCACAGCAGTAAGAAAATCAGAGTGGAAATGATATATGAAATTGTTCATAGTGACATGCAAAAGAAGGGAGTGCAATTTAATAAATACATAATGAAATGCAAAGGAACATGTCTGAAAGCAGTTCATGCTTCATAGTAGTAAGCCACATTAGGAGCATGGCAAGTTGTGCACCATGATACATGCAAACAACAGCTGCAGTGCTTATGAACCTCTTAACTCACACCTGGTAGCTATGGCTTGCCATCTTTGCATCCTGACATTTTGTGGCAAATTTATTTATTTATTTACTTACTTACTTACTTACTTATTTACTTACTTATGTACTTATTTATTTATGTTTTGCATTTGCTATCCAGGAAAGTCAAATTGCGTGCAAGACCTGTTTTCATCAGAGGCCTGGTGGGAAAAGCTCCAATAATATAAAAAATATATTTCAATATAGAAAAATACACAGATATCAGAATTCAATCCAGTAATATGGATGAAGAAAGTTATAGTCATAGAATAGCATATCACTTGAGGGAACATATTTGAAATAGTGCAACAGTAGCACTAAATTTGCACAAGATATAAAATGTTTGATTATGGGCTAATGGTCATGAGTTAATATACATTTGCAGTGATGTTATAATGG
Organism: Protopterus annectens; assembly: GCF_019279795.1. Classification (NCBI taxonomy): domain Eukaryota; kingdom Metazoa; phylum Chordata; order Ceratodontiformes; family Protopteridae; genus Protopterus; species Protopterus annectens. The sequence goes on along the minus strand of NC_056731.1, from coordinate 1,480,140,805 downwards.
CATGGGGCTCTAGGTTCAGAAGTGTAACTAGAGTTGAGAAAAAGCAGTGATAGCAATGAAATGAAGAAAGTGGTAAGGCAGAGCATTTAAATAGACTAAGGGTGTATTTTGAGAGGTAATGACATTTTGTGGGAAAAGTAGGGTAAGGGAGGCAGGTAGAGAGATGAGAGTATGGAAATACAGGTTCAAGCTGTGGAAAAATATTTATTATGTACTAAGTAATTGAAAGAGGGCAGGATCAGTGCTCAGGAGGAAAGCTAGAGAGGCGCAACAACAGAGCCATGCATTTATAAGGTGAGACTTCAAATTTGTTTACAATGATTTCAGAAAGTTTCCTCTTTTTAGAAACAGATGAATGGCGTTCAAGAGTTTAGACACTTATTTTGAATAGAGGGAGT